>NC_047656.1:8960512-9098632 GCF_902201215.1 Prunus dulcis | reverse complement strand
TGCAAGAATAAAATTGATTATGTAAATAAATATAGACAAATTGAAAATGCAAAAACAAAAATAAAGATTATGCATGAAATTATAAACTATTTTGAAATGCAAGAATAAAATTGATTATGTAAATAAATAAAGCCAATTAGGAAATGCAAAAATAAAATAAACATTGTGCAACAAAAAATAAATAGAATATGCAATAAAAAAAAAGTTACATTAAATTGATTAAAATGGCAATTAAAAATATTTTACCTCATCGGAAAGATTCGCACCGCTCCGAATGTTCTCCTTTGCTTTTGTCAAGGCATTTCTCCATTTCCCTAACTCTTTGTTTAGAATTTTCCATCTACTAGACAAAGCCATTTCGGTCCGAATGGAACCCGATCTTTGACAAAATTCTCCATGAATTTTGCTCCACATATGATGGAACTTCATCTCATTGCCCGTGATAGGGTCATGACTAACGTTCACCCAAGACTCGCACAACGCAATATCTTCCTGGGTTGACCACGAGCCTCCGATTTCAACAGAAGATGCCATTTGTTTATTTTCTACAAATGGAAAGTAGTACAAAAATGTGAGTGGATAGTAAAAAATATTGGAAGGAGAAGAGTTTGTATGGAATTGGTGTGGAAAGTGGAAAATATGAGTAGAGAGTAAAAAATATTGGAAGGAGATGAGTTTGTATGGAGATTTGGTGTGGAAAATGAATTATGTGAGTGGAGAGTAGAAAATATTGTATGGAGAAGAAATTGTATGAAGATTTGGTGTTGAAAGTAGATAAAATGGTTAGGTATTTATAGGGAAAAAATACATACATTTTTGGTATTTTTTTAAAAAAAATTTCAGAATTTTTTCGAATTTTTTATTTTTTAGGATTTTTTTTAAATTTTTTTGGCCAAAAAAATGAGAACCGTAGGATTTCTGAAAAAAAATCCAATCGGAGCCACCCGGTGCCGACACGTGGCAGTAGCCGTTGGAGCTGACGTCACGACGACGTCAGCGCACTTCAGTCAAATTTTTTTTACCGTTGGCGCGTGTATTACACGCGCCAACAGTAAAAAAAATTTGATTTTAGTGCGCTGACGTCAGCGAAACTCGGGCTCGAGCCCAGTCTGATTTCGCCCTTGGGCCTGCCCGGGCTCGTGGGACCCGCAGCTTGCCCGGGCTGGATTGCTTGCGCTGGAGCTGGACTCGGGCTCCTTTTTGCCTTTTGCCTGGGCCAGCCTCTACGGCTGGACTTACTCTTATGAGGGGATGATATTACTGATCTGCCATCACCATTTCTTGTTTGGGGATGATTGAGATAACCACACATAGGGGTGGGCATCGGGACAGGAAAATCGGAACACCGAATCGAACTGGTGAAAAAACTGGAAAAAAAATCGGTTGACCAAAAAAGTCAACAAACCGGACCGGAACCAGTTCCAACCGGTTTTGGTTTCAGTTTCGGTTTTACATCCCACCGCACCGGACCGGTCATATATATATTTTTATTTTTACAAAATTTTAAAATCTAATGCCATATTTTAAATTTTATAATAACTATTTTTCCAAGTTAACTTCAAAAAATTTCTAAAATATATGCATTGGATTATTTGTTAATTTTTAAGCCAAAAAAATAAGTTATTTATTATATATATATTTAAAAAATTTTAAAATTTTTAAAATTAATAATCCGGTTCAAAATCGAAACCGGTCAGAACCGAATCAGTCAATTTTTGAAATTTTTTTTGCCTAAACCGGATCGAACCAGACCGATTAAATAGTAACGGTTCCCATTTGAGGTGAGAACCGGACCGAACCAGACCGCCTCCACCCTTAACCACACATATGTAATGAAAAACAAGAGAGCACCATTCTTTTACTGCTTTCTCAAGTTAGGTCGAATGAATCGTAATTGGTGATCTATACTGTTGTTTATGTTCACGCGTGAATTATGATAAGGATTGGGTGATTGTCAGCCGTTGATGCATGTAGACTATTATCAGCCGTACTCACATGCATCAACAGTTAACGTTCATCTAGAAGTGTGTGGGCAACTATTCTTAGCACCCCACAAGTTCACGTCCTTTAGCATCCCCAGTTAACTAAATGGCAAACTAAATCCCTCAAAAGATCTTATTTACCATGTTGATGACACTAACTTATCTGACAGATGAGATGGCAACTCACATCATCTACCACGTGAGATGGCACAAAAATAAATAGAAAACCACTTACAAACAACAGCAGCAGCGACAACAACGCTGTATGTAGTGTAGTGATCATCAGGGAATGAAAGGAATGGCGATAACATACAGGTCATTCTTCTTGATAGCAGCCAACTTGATAGGTTCCGTCATGTCAAACTGAACCTGTTGCTGTTGCTCTTGTTCTTCTTCTTCTTCAGTGGCATTAAAGGCATTTTTTAAGACAACAGGAGTGCAGGGGGGAGTGAGTTTCCAGTTAAAGTGGTAGAGCAGTTGAGCAAGTGCAAGCTCAATGGATGTAGTTCCAAATAATATGCCTGTACACATTCTCTTACCTCCCCCAAATGGAATAAATTTGAAGTCATTCCCTCGAAAATCAACCCGACAACCTTGGAACCTGTCAGGCATAAAGCAATCAGGATTTTCCACATCCCTCAAGCATTGATTAACACTCTCGATTTACTTGGTATATCGTACCCGCCAATTTTATGTAATAATAAGCCGCTTTGGTCATCATCATCTGCTTCAGCTAATTGCCTTGGGATTAAGGAAAGAGGAGGGTGTAATCATAGAGTTTCTTTTATCACCATCTTCAAGTAGTCTAGCTTCTTCATGTCTGCATCTTCAAGTTTTTTCTCATTTCCCAATCCTGCAACAACTTGGCGTACCTCCGCCTGTGCTTTCTCCATTGCTCTAGGATTTCTCACAAGTTCTGACATTGCCCATTCTGTGGTAGCCGCTGCAGTCTCACTTCCAGCAAAATACAAGTCCTATAAAAATGAAAGAAAAATAAAAGTACTTTATTCACTTAATATCATTTTCATACCAACTAATTATAATGTCATGTCCTGATGACCTTGACAGAACAGAAACTAATTAGTCAAGAAACAAAAGAAGTAGATTATAACACTCATAGAGGTAACGTTATGCACATACGTACCAGTGTGACAGCTTTGATTATGGTGTTTGTGAGATCAATTTGGAGTTCACCAGACTCATGGAGTTGTAAAAGCACATCAACTAGATCTTCTTCTTCTTCCTGATGGCATGATTCTTTGTTATTTTTGTTGGTTAATAATGCAAAGGTGGCCTTTCTTTTCTTTCTATGGTCATCGATGACTTCCTCTAGAATCCTGTCCATCTTTCGGTATATTTTCTCCGAGGCAGGCTTCAAACCAATGACATAACGGAGGAGCTAAAGCGAAGGGAAGAGATCAGGCAGATCAAAGCCCGCCACGAACTTTCCCATTTCCTCCACCAATGATATAAATTCTTGTTGATGTATGCACTTTTTCCCCAAGGCTGCACGGGCAGTAATGTAATTCTGCATGTTGAAGATCATGCGCTAAGATTGACAGGATGACCCTCAGATGAGGAGATTGATTGAACTAGTCTCGATGCCTCTTCGTTTCTTATCGATGCGAAAGACCGCACCCGTTTCGCACTCAGGAGCTCAAGCATGCAAACCTTTCTCATTTCTCTCCAGTGATCATTATCAGGAACAAAGATGAGACCTGCACAATTGTAGGAAAAGATTTCAGCAGCGATAAGCGCTGGCCGGCCGTTCGGAGAAAGCGGCCTTGTTTATCTTCAACACCTCTTCAGCTAACTGTGGTGATGAAATGACTATGTGGTTGATACTTGTCACAGTTTGAGGTGCATGATAGGCCCATACCATACTTCTTGGCCAAGTCTGTCAGTCAATGATGTTGTAAAGAGCCAGCCCACTGGTGCAAGTTTCCAATCAGACGTAGCTTCCATGGCTCTGGAGGCAACCTAAGATCAATTGGACAAGTATGGCTTCTAAATCTCTTCCAGTATATAGCAAGGACAACAAAGAGCACCAGAGAAGTGAAGAGAGGAAGGGAAGGACTTCGGATTATTTGGAGCATCATCTGTGACACAAATGAAGAAGCTCTTGTCATTATAATCATGCATCTGTTTTTCTGGCAGAAGCATTGGTTTTAAAATGGGCACTTTTACATGCTTCCAGGCTTCCTTTACAATATCTGGATATTGAAGATTTTTTGGCAATTTTTACGATTTTTTGGCTAATAGCTGACAGGACAAGGTTGCTGATGTGTCAAGACTGTTGCGTTAATCATGGGTGTTAGTTTGTATTTAGCTGTTGTAATAGTCATGTGTATCTTTCAATTAGTTTGGAAGAACTAGCTTAATTACTAAGCAAAGCCCAAAGTATAAAGGTCTCTTGTTACTGTAATATTCATGAATTGGAAAAGAAATCTCATATACTATTCTCATTTTCTCTCTCTGATTTCTCGATTCTTCTTCTTCTCATTTCTTCCTCAATCGTTAGCATGGTATCAGAGCAGGTTTCGATCCTGGGACCTGTGGGTTATGGGCCCACCAAAACCTAGCTCAATCTACAGGCTTCTATAGTGGCTTGTACACTCTAATCCTGATGTGCTTCCTCTGTGTTTAGCTCTGATTTCATGTTCTCTTTCTTTCCCCTTCTTCAATTTCACGTCAATTTCGTCAATTTCACGCTCAATTCCTTTCCTGTTTGTTGAATCAATTTCTTCGATTTCATGCTCAATTTCTTTCTCAATTTCACGTCTTCTTCTTCGATTCCAAAACTCTCATCTTTCTTCTTTGATTGTTAGACAAATTCATCTTCTAAGGTTTCTTTGACATTCTATTTTTCTGCATCAATGGCGGCTTCATCTCTCAAAATTGAAGGATTGCTAGGAATGGTTTGTTGAGAGTGTTTGTCCCACATTGAAATGTTAAGGGACCTAGCCTAGGTTTATAAGGAGTTGGGCTACTCCCCTTATTGCCAATTGGTTTTGGGGTGGAACCTCAACTTCCTTCATGGTATCAGAGCGAGTTAGCCCACGTGTGAAAACCCAATGGCCACACGTGCTCAACGTCACCCAATATGTGTTGTCCATGTGTTAGGCTTGAAAATTCGTCACACGTGTGGGGGCGTGTGAGAATGTGAAGGTAAAAAGTCCCATATTGGAAAGTTGAGAAACCTAACAAGGGCTTATAAGGAGTTGAGCTACTCCCCCCATTGCCAATAGGTTTTGGAATTGAACCTCAACTTCCTTCATGGTATCAGAGCTGGTTAGCCCACGTGTGAAAGCCCAACGGCCACAAGTGCTCTACGTCACCCATGTGTTGTTCACATGTTAGGCTTGAAAATTCGCCACACGTGTGGGGGCGTGTGAGAATGTGAAGCTAAAAAGTCCCACATTGGAAAGTTGAGAAACCTAGCAAGGGCTTATAAGGAGTTGAGCTACTCCCCCCATTGCCAATTGCCAACTTCCTTCATGGTATCAAAGCAGGTTAGCCCACGTGTGAAAGCCCAAAGGCCACACGTGCTCAACGTCACCCAATATGTGTTGTCCACGTGTTAGGCTTGAAAATTCGCCACACGTGTGGGGGTGTGTGAGAATGTAAAGGTAAAAAGTCTCACATTGGAGAGTTAAGAAACCTAGCAAGAGCTTATAAGGAGTTGGGTTACTCCCCCCATTGCCAATTGGTTTTGGGGTGGAACCTCAACTTCCTTCATGGTGCAAGGCTTCATGTGTTTGGCCCAACGGCCACACGTGCTCCCACGTCACCCAATATGTGTTGTCCACGTGTTAGGCTTGAAAGTTCGCCACACGTGCGTTTTAGGGTGGAACCTCAACTTCCTTCATGGTTACTCTACATCTGAAAGATTATAATTTCTTGAAATGGCGGTATCAACTTGAATCTGTCCTGGAAGGTTATGATCTTTTCGGCCATTTCGATGGATCTACCATTGCTCCCCCAAAATTTGCTATTTTGGATGAAGAATGAGTCGCCTTAGAGGTTACTGCAGCGGATAAGGAGTGGCTTCGGGCTGATAAAGCGTTAATTAGCTTTCTGATTGCAACACTCTCGGATGACGCGATTGAATATGTTATCGGCAGTAAAACGGTTCATGATGTTTGGTTGAGCCACTCCGATCGCTATACCACCGTGTCTCGTACTCGGATCAATCATCTCAAAACTGAGTTATAGACGGCTAAAAAATGTGGTGATTCAATCGATAAATTTCTCCTGTGTCTATACATATCAAGGATCAGTTGTCTGTTACTGGAGTTTCAATTTCGGATGATGATCACATGATTGCAGCTCTCATTGGATTATCTTCCAAGTACGATATGATCAAGACAGTTCTCATTGCTCGAGATACTTCCATTTCGTTCAAAGAGTTTGGCACTCAGCTTTTAGCTGCTGAAAAATCTGTGCAATCGCGCCTTTCAGCTCTTCATACTCCTATGGTGGCCATGATTGGTCATACTTCTGGCTCTCTCAATCCAGGCGCTGGTATCCTTCCCACTCCCTCAACTGTTCCTATATCTCCTTTTGGTCTTCATGCCAATGCTCAGCCCTCTAGTTCTATGTCTATTTCTTTCGGCAGATGACGGTTTTCTGGTAATCGGTCTTTTCCTCCTCGTGGAGGTTTTCAAGGCTCCAGACCGTCTCATGGTGTTTTCCAAAGACTAGTGTTATGCCAGAATGCCAAATTTGCAATAAGTGTGGATATACTGCTGTCAACTGCTACTATAGGTGTTTATACCGTATATTAACAACCAATGACCACCTGACACGTGGACGGAATCGACACCCGTCACTACAGGCCCTTCGGCATGTCCCCTACCGAATGCTATACATCTTGATGCTTTTGCCCTAGGGCACGTGTCATGCTCACAACCAGCTCCTACAGTCCCACATCGGAAATATGAACATAATGCACGCCTCCCAAGGCCTATATAAGGAGACTCCTATTCCCAAAAGAGGGGGACAGAAACAAACAGTACGCTACCGCTTGACCTGTAATATGACATTTACTAAATCCGTACTTACTTAAGCATCGGAGAGCCTTCGGCCGGTACCGCACCGGTACCCCATGGTCTTACCGAACGTGTCCTTTTTGCAGGAACTTGATCTTCCGAAGACTAACTACCTTCCGAAGACATAATATCACTAAGTTGGGCGAACCACGTGTCAGACCACTTTTTCACATCAACAATAGGAATGTTTCTCCTTAACACTCAGCCTCATCATCTGTTATTGAGTGTCAAAATCTGTGGGAAACGTGGCCATGGTGCTTTGGATTGCTTTCATCGCTCAAACTAGGTGTATCAAGGTTCCTCTCCTCCTAAATCTCTCACTGCAATGACAACTCAAACCTCATTTTCTCTTAAAACATTCTGGATAGCTGATAGTGGTGCCAATCATCACATGGTGCCCACTGTTGATCAATTGGATTCTGTAACTCCATGTACTTTCTGCAGATCAAGTTATTATTGGCAATGGGGCAGGTTTGCAGATTGCTCACATTGGCCACACCAATCTCTCTAGTGGCACTTCTAAACTACATCTGCACAATGTTTTTCATGTTCCACAACTTACTGCTAAACTTATGTCTGTTAATCAGCTATGTCAGGATAATAATTGTTCTGTCATTTTTTATCAGTTTGGTTTCTGTATACAAGACAAAGCAACAAACCAAGTTCTTCTCATGGGCAGGAGCAATAAAGGCATATATCCTATACCTAGTGCAGTTTCTCCAGTCAATTCTTCTTCTCTAGCTGATGGTTCTTTTTCTCCAGCTACTGCTTATGTGGGCCAACAAATCAAATCATCTATGTGGCATAATAGGTTAGGGCATCCTACTAATGAGGTAGTTCAGACTATGCTTAAAACCTCTCAATTACCAGTTCTTGTAGATGCTCATCAGCATATTTGCCCTTACTGTTTAAGTGGTAAAATGCACACCTTACCCTTTCCATCTACTCATGTTAAGTCTTTAGTGCCATTTCAAAGAATCCATAGTGATCTTTGGGGACCCTCTCCGTGTAAATCCTATGATGGATACAGATAGGTAGTGACCTTTATTGATGAGTTTACTGGATATTCTTGGATATTTCCATTATTCAATAAATTTAAGACCTTCTCAAAGTTTCTTCAGTTTTCTGCATTTATCAAGAATCAATTTTCTGCATCTATTAAGTGTCTTCAAACTGATGGGGGAGGAGAGTTTATGAGCAAGCAGTTTACAGATTTCTTGTTGAATAATGATATTGAACATCAAATATCATGTCCTTATTCTCCCCAGCAAAATGGTCTTGCTGAGAGAAAGAATAGACATTTGATTGAGACATCTATAACCCTGTTAACTGCAGCTTCTTTGGATGAGATGTTTTGGTTTCAAGTTATGGCACATTCTCTCTATCTTACTAACAGAATGCCTAGTAGAATACTAGCAAATGAATTGCCTTATTTCAAATTGTTTCACAAAATTCCAGAGATTAAGCGTCTAAGAATATTTGGTTCGGTTGTGTATCCCAGTCTGAGGCCCTTAACTAAGCATAAGCTTTAGCCTCGATCTTCCTTACGTATGTTTTTAGGCTATATGCTGGGCTATACGGGTGTCATGTGTTATAATATGGAAAATCACAAGGTTCTTATTTCTAGGAATGTTTTCCATGATGAAAGTATATATCCTTGTAAAGGTCATAAGGTATCTCCTTCTCAGGACACTTTTTTAGTTTCCTGGATACCTATAAGTGTTCCCTCAAGTGTAGTTTTCCCCACCTCTCATACAGATCCTACACCACATGCTACCTTCTTTCTCAACATCTACAGAGGAGTTTTCTTCTTCTCAAGCCTTTGAGACTTTTATACCTGCAGTTCCTACTTTGCCAGCTTTATGTGAAGCTCAGTTGGAAGCTTTACTCCCTCATATACCATCATCTAGTTCTTCTGAGGTTGTTCTCGACCCAAATAGTTCCTCCAGGTCTAATGATTCAAATCATGCTAATGATCATCCTATGGAAACTCGAGCAAAGTCTGGTATTAGCAAACACAAGGATTTCTCAGATTATCATTGTTTTAGTTCGACTTTTCTACCCCCTTCCGAACTAGATGAACTTGCCAGTTATAAGATTGCTTCTTACTCCTCAGAATGGACAAAAGCTATGCAAGAGGAGATTGCAGCTTTACATATGCAAGGCACATGGGTTTTAGTTCCACCTCCTTTGCATAAAAATGTGGTTGGTAGTAAATGGATCTACAAGATCAAACAAAATTCTGATGGCACCATTTCCATATATAAAGCAAGGCTCGTAGCTCAGGGCACATGGTTTTGATTACTCCAAGACCTTTAGTCCAGTAGTTAGGCACACTACTGTTAAGAATTTTTTTTTTTACATGGTGATCTTGATGAAGAGGTCTACATGAAGCAACCACAGGGGTTTGAAGATCCTCAACATCCAAATTTTGTGTATCGACAAAAGAAATCATTATATGGCTTGAAACAAGCTCCAAGGGCATGAAACTCAAGGTTTACTAGATACTTACCTTCTCTAGGTTTCAAAGTCTCTCAATCTGATCCCAGTTTATTTGTCAAGCATCATGGTTCAGATGTAGTCATCTTACTTCTTTATGTAGATGATATAATTTTAACAGGTTCTAATACAAGTCTCATTCAAGAAATCATTGATGATCTTGGTTCTGTTTTTTAGTTAAAAGATATGGGGCAACTCTCCTATTTCTTGGGGCTACAAATTTCGTATCAGCATAATGGGGCTATAATGGGGCTGGTATGAGTACATGTAAAGCATGTTCTACTCCAAGTAAACCACATAGTCAGATTTTGAAGACTGAAGGAGAACCCTTAAAGGATCCCACTTTGTATCGTAGTATTGTTGGTGCACTATAGTACCTTACGGGGTTGTTTGGCACAGCGGACTGTCATGGACTGGACTAAATCCTGGGACTGTCTTGGATTAGCTCGGATTGGCTTAAGCTGGATTAAGTACCGACCTACGTTTGGTTCTGCGTCGGACTAAGAAGCTGAATTGTAAAAATAGTGAATACCTATATTTGATGCTGTGTCGGACTAAAAAATAAATATTTAATATATTTAAATTTAATTAAAAATTTTAATCTATAAATAAATAAAATTCTAATATTTATTTTTTTTGGTCAATTCATTATTTCATTAAGGAAAGAGGCAAATAAATTCTAATATTTAATTAGTGAAGCGTTTTCTTCTTTCCTCTCTCCCCTCTCTCTTTTCTTCCTCTCTCTTCACCAGCCCTTTTCGTTTCTTCTCTCTCTGTTTCTAGTTTCATTATTTTCAGCTTCTCTCTTTTTGGAACTTCTACGAATTGGAACTGCATGCAATTTGACAAAAAATCATTCAATCACAAACAACCCAGAAAGAGAACAAGGCAGAAAATTACAGAACTTGGGCAGCTCATCTTCAGGCCTTTTTCCATACCTCTACTCCAAAACGAAATTTGTAAAATGAAAGTGTTGCCACCGAGTTTAGCAAACCAAGCAGACACATCCAAGTGTTGCCACCCACACCTCTAGCCACACCTGAAACCCCCCATAATCAAACTAATGTACACCAATAATTAACAGAAGAAGATTTGGCATTCCATGGACTTGGTATCGCAAGACCTGATTTTGACATGGCCCTTGCAATGGCAGATACAAATATGCCACAATATCTTGGGGCTAAGACTCAAAATTCAAATTTCATTTAGCTGATGGCTAGAACCAAATACTTACCCAAGAAACCTCCTTTCAATCTCTACGGCGATGGCAGAGCCTAAAGCCACCCAAAATATATAGTTGTCGCTGAAAGGCAATAACCCAATAATATATTTTGGTTCACCTCCTTCTATATCTCTCTGCAACTGCAAGCCCTACCTCAATTGTAATGCAAAGCGAGAGACCAGGAAAACTTACCTGAGTTAGTGGTGAAGCTAGAATTTCATGTGTGTGGGGCCCTCTCACAAAATAGAAACAATAAAAAATTTGAACTCACAAGACACACCAAAACATCAAAAATCATATTGTGTATTCATTACAATCATCATTGTCCTTGACGAGTTTTCATATTTTGAAATCGTTGCATAACAACCTCGTCATCTATACTATTGGAAATGTCTTTGTCAATATATGCAACGAAGCAATCATTTATACATAAATTGAAAGATCAATTAAAATCAATAAAAAGAAAAAAAAATCAAAATTTTATGAACTAAAAATAAATAAATAAAGAAAAAAATAAAAAAGAGAACTACTAAAAAAACTTTAATTGAATAAATTAACCTGATTAAAACTTGATATTGAATAAGTTAACCTAATTAAAACTTGATAGTTTAATATGGAGTTTGAGAGAAAAACTCACAGGCAGTGCATTGAGAAAGTCTGCTTTGCTGCTTGTGTATCTCCAAGAAAGGAGAAAAATGGGTTAGGATTTTATCAATTTTTGTAAAAGGGTAAATATATGATAATAAGAGCCATAAACCTTTGGAAAAAGAAAAGGAAAGTGGAGCTTGGTGGAAAGGAAAACAGGATTTGGCTGCTGGCCCACGTGATAAAATAAACATATTAATTAATATAGATTATTCAATAACAGCAATACATATTACATTTTAAAAGAAAGAAAATAAAGTTGAGTGGGGGCCAGTGACTGCACTGGTCCCTATTGCCTCCGCCCCCTGCCTGAGTATAGCTTGGAAGAAGAGCATGAGTCGATATTGAACGAAACGAGAGAGAGGCGTTGAAGGTTGTCGGTGTTGGAGGACTAGCGTGTTTTATTTTGCGAACTCGCTAATTTGTGAAGCAAGTTTCAGCCTCACTAAATTGGAAGAGCGAACGATGCATTTTTTTACTGTTAGGACTTTACAATCTCATTTAAGTTAGTCCTCCCTCTTACCAAACATGGTTTTCAAGTGCTATCTAGTCCAGTCCAGTCTAGTAAGACCTACCAAACATACCCGTAACATTTACAAGGCTGGATTTAGCATATGTTGTCAATACAGTGTGAGTATATGACCACACCAACTGATGCTCATTTCTATCTTATTAAGAGGATCTTGAGGTATATACAAGGGACATTACAATTTGGTATTCTCTATTCACCTGGTTCTGTTTCTATTAGCGCCTACAGCCACGCAGACTGGACATGAGATATCTCAACTCGCAGGTCTACTACAGGTTAGGCCATCTCCAGTCATAGGGCTAATTGTAGTACATGGCTAAAAATTTAGCCCTCCAAAATATTATTTTCTAAAAGAATACTGCAGGGCTAAATGTTTCCATTTTCAGCATGCATAACTATATTTTAGAGCCCTTCATATTTTATTTTTGTGAGAAAAACTATAGTACAATACTCATATATTCCACAACTATATATTGTTTAATTTAATTAAACTACGATTTAGAGACAATATTTTCTAATTTATATATATATATATATATATATATATTTTAAACAAAATGAATTTAAAACATTTAAAAAGGTTTTAAATAAATAAATAACTTTTCAATCAATGATTCTGACTTCCAACGATCAGAAACCAATTATATTTATAATTTTTTTAAACGAATTTAAAAACATTTAAAAAGGTTATTAAAAATAAAAATAAAAATCTAACGGCTAGCTGACGTCATTAATGATGTCAATGCATCTTGAATATTGGTTGTTGGATCTGCAGTTGCATGAGATATTTCATGCTCTTTCCCACGCATGATACTATCTCCTCTTGAAAAGCAAATGCGCTGGGCCCTTAAAAAAAACTTTGGCCTAGGCAAAAGCTGGGCTACATTTGGCCTAGTTGAAGGGCTAAAAGGCCAAATGTGACCCTCCAAATTTGGCCAAAATTTTTTTTAGCCCATGGCTGGAGATGGATTTTATATTATTTTATTGCTATATTTGGTCTAAGGCCCATCACTGGAGATGACCTTATGTAGTATTTATTGGTTCTAATCCAATATCTTGGCAATCACGGAAACAAGGATCTGTTTCTCATAGTTCTACAAAAGCAGAGTATCGGGCTCTTGCTAACACTTCTGCTGATGTTGCCTGGATAAGACAAATGCTTGTAGATCTTCATGAATTTCTTCTTGGGCCTCCAATGATTCATTGTGACAACATGTTTGCTTTAGCCCTCTGTTCTAATCCAGTCTACCACTTCCATATTAAGCACCTCATTATTGATTTCTATTTTGTGAGGGAATGGGTTCAACGCAAAGATATCTTAGTGCAATATATTCCAACAGATGAGCAGGTTGCAGATGTATTTACAAAGGGACTTTATGCTCCTGTGTTCTCAAAGCACTGTACCAATCTCAGACTAGGAAATCCAGACTAAGCTTGATGGGGAATGTTTGGCTAATAGCTGACATGGCAAGGCTGCTGATGTGTCAAGACTATTTCGTTAATCATGGGTGTTAGTTTGTATTAGCTGTTGTAATAGTCACGTGTATCTTTCAGTTAGTTTGAAAGAGCTAGCTTAATTACTAAGCAAAGCCCAAAGTATAAAGGTCTCTTGGTACTGTAATATTCATGAATTGGAAAAGAAATCTCATATACTATTCTCATTTTCTCTCCCTGATTTCTCGATTCTTCTTCTTCTTCTCAATTCTTCCTCAATCGGTAGCAGTCTACACTCTTGCCAAGAACGGACATGTTTTTACAAATATTTGCATTTGGTTTTGTAACTTTCCTTTTCAAGTATTACATAGTTTTAAGTTTGACTTGTACAGTTGTAAGAGCAATTCCAGCGAGCAGCCTTGGCCCAGACAGGAGAGAGCCCAAGCCCTAGGTTGACGTTCCAACGGGCTTCAACAGCCCTGGTAGTTGGTAGGCTCCACAAGCTTGGGCAGGCTGGAAAGCAAGAACAGCCTGGGTTTGCTAACGTCAGCAACGAAAAAAAATCTTAAAAAATACTAAAAATTTCAGAATTTTTTTTAAATAAATACTTAGTCATATTCTTCACTTCCCACACCAAAACTCTATACAAATGCCTCTCTTCATATCTCACGTGAATATGGTTGCCCTTGAGTTGCCATGACAATGGGTGGAAACACTACAATCTTTTTGCAAATGCTATCACTATTCACATAAATAGTAATAGCCCTTGCCCTTTGTCATGACAAATGGGTGGAAGTGCTCTAAGATCCCTATAGAATCTTCTATGTAATATTTGTACTTTGGTTTACCGCAAATCTCATAGTCTCATAAATAAGCCAAAGACTGTATTAAATTACGAACATGCCACTATTAGAGGTGCAAAACCCTAATAAACTTGAATGAATTTAAATAACTTATGTGCCAAGAAACCTGACTTTTGATCAAACAATTGTGCATTGAATGGGGAACTTATTCAATATAGATTCTTTTTTATACCTCGAGACAAATGAGGACTTTATTATATCTCTAATACAAAGCTGAGAGGTAAAGAAAACAGAAAACAAGTAACAATGTGCCAGATCGATCAGATCTTATCAGAACTAGGAATACTACCACCTTGAGTTCTGTCAGAGTCACTAAATTGACCTAGTCTCATTATTTTTGCCAATGTACTGAGCCCAAGCCAATTGGCCCAAAATCTTTAATTACTTCCCATGTGCTGAAAATAGGCCCAAAATCCGGTGAGTTCCAAGGCCCAAAATCCAGAATTTCATTTTCCAAACTCAACCTCTAATCCAATTTATTAGACAACCTATCTTATGTATTCCTCAATAAAGCTCAAATTAACTTTGTATCAAACTGAAAAATCCAAAAAAATCTCATGAACATAAACTCTAAAACAAAGTTCCACCAATAAAATCATCTCAAAACCTTATCTCAATCCTCAGCTAAGCTCCCAAGGAGAACAAACAACCAATTCAACACTTGAAAACAAGGAAGAGGTTGTTTTGGTTATACCACTGCCGAGAGAGGTACAGTGGCTGGATGGCCACGATATTTGGATATGTTGCAGAGAGCACAACTCTGAGCAACTCTTATGAAGGAAGCCTTGTCATCTGAGCAAGGAAAATCGACATGCAAGAGTGAATATCGGTACTCTAGAGCATAATGCAAGAAAAGATGACCAGTCTCACCTTGGACACGATTTCGGATGTTTACAGAAGTCCAATTGCGCTGAGTTTTGGATATGTTAGAGTTCTCGACCTGAGGAACAACTTTTGTGAAGGAAGATTTGTGAAACGAGCACTGGAAACTGACATGCAAGGCCAAATCCTTGCCTACAGCAGAATACTAGGCAGAGATGAACAGCTTGCACTCACAGTCAGTTTGAGCTATACTGCTTCGATTAGCCTGGATTTTTTTATATGTTTTTGTAGATGAGCAAAGGAACGACTTTGAAGAAGTACTTTTTCTGGTTTGAGCTACAGAGGGTGCAGTTCTTAGCCTCTGAACAGGTCTAACGTGAAAATGGACAATTGGAGCTCTCAACTTTGAAGAGAAATGAAACAATGATAACCTGCCTGGCTTTTTTAGGGCATTCATCCAGTTTTGATCCTTGCTCAAATTACTAATTTCAGTTTTCTTATTTGTAAACTGGAATTAGTACTTCTTTTTTTTTTTATAAACAATTAAATTTTTTAATTAATTTGTTAGACTTTAATAAATTTTTAATAATAATTTAACATAATTGACAAAATTTGTTGACAGAGTGAAACACAAGGATCAAATAGGTCAAATTAAAAATATGAAAATTAAATTGACCAAATAGCCATTTTGATATTTAAGCCTAAATTATAACGAGTATATTGTTCCCAACATACAACATTCGGTGTATGTACTTCTTCCAAACACCAATCGGAATCAACTATTAAGACATAGTTTCAATTGATTTTTGTATTAAATTAGTAATTGACGACATAACAAGAAAAAACTACTCCATTTATGATATAATTATAGGGTAGAGGGTTCATCCTTTTTTGCATACGTGTGTTAAGCCAGTTAGTTCACCCCCTTACACTCAAGTTCGAATCCCCCTCCTCCTAAATTAGATTAATTTAAAGCAACTTACACTATGGTTGTATTGAAAAATTAATAATCAAAGCTCACCCACTTTGTTTTTGTTTGACTACATTGCATACACCATTTAAAAAGTCCACAATAGCTTTGCATGGCGCATGGCGCTTGGCTACTAAAAACCTCAATAACAAAAAACCAGGAAATGTCCCAATCAATCCACGCACCGAAAGTGGATGAAATATTTCTAACATTTTCCTCCTCAGTCTCTTTCAACTGTTTCTTTTTCTTGTTTTTTAATTAGTTTCTGGCTCAACTTTGCGGCCAGGAGCCATTTACTTCATTTCTAGTGGAGAAAGAGGGCACAAAAATGAGCAAAATTCCACCAAACTTGCATCCTAATTTTTCTCTTCTTTTATTTGTTTGGTCACCCTTTTTCTTTTCTCTTATTTTCTTTTATTTGTTTGGTAACCATTTTTCTTCTCCTTTATAGAGAATACCTGAGTTAACAGAAAAAGGACCTGACATAAAGGAATGTAATGTATAGTCACCTTCGTATAGATAAATAATATCTAAACATCAACATCATATAATATGGACCTTTCAGTTTCAACGGAGTATACGATGACAGCACCAAAAACCTAGTAGAAAATGCCAATACAAGCAACAGGATAAAAACTGGTTCCAAGTGGCAATCACTTTGTTTTTCTTGGCATAAAAAATAACCCGCTAGATAAATCTGACCGTTAACGCATTGGAAGCTCCACATGCATCAATGGTCAGGAAACACCCGGACTCACGTATGAGACTGACCATGACATGCCTCTAACATTCGCTAATTTCAGCAAAAGAGAAAAAGAAAAGAGCAACAGAATAGCTAATGTTTGATACTCATTCCTCACACTATATCAGGCTAAAAGAAAATTTACTCACACGAACAATGCAACTCCTATAACAAGAGGCATACACAATTTAACACGGCATCTGATAAAATTCGACAAGGATTGAGAGAATCCATATCCAATATCTTTTTCTTTTTCACCATCCACATCCCACACAATCTCAAATCCCACCACCATGATTTGGAATCCACCAAACCCCACCTACCTTCTCATGTTAATGCTATCCTAATAAGCCACTAAACCAAAACCAATACCAATAGGAGAGAAATAGAATAAAATTAACATAACAGAATAAACGATAAAAGAACAATACGATGTGACAAAATAATGAAAATATAAGTATTAGAATACCAATAGCAGTAAAATTGAATGTTACATTACGGAAGGTTTCATAATTTCTCCATCTTCCTCTTTATCCCTTGGTAACTGGCACTAGCAGTTACCATATTGTAAAATTACATTAGAACACATCAGAAGCAACAACCTTTCCAATCCCCAAAAATGGACCAGAGGTCCAGGCCCATATTATGAAGAAATCTTTAAGAAGATAATAGAATGACCACCCCACCCTAATTTGTACTGAAGTTGATAATGAATAAAAGGAACAGGAAACAGCCATAGGATTTTGAGTTCCATATTCATAGAACATGTTGCTCATCATAGAAGAAAAAATGATGATCATATAAACCTAAAATTTGAAAATATTTGGAAGCAAAATGACACCTAGACTGGGTTCCATCTTTTTGAGTATAACCCAGAGGTATGCTTACTCTTTCTAACTTCTGTAACAATGAATGGTGAAATGAATTTTCTTCAAGTGACTTTCTGCAATTGCTTTCATCCATGTTTCTGCTACCTTCAACACCACCCACCAACAAAATCTGGAAAAAAAGCCATTATGTTATTTACCAAAACCTTCCTGTTAACTACCTTGGGACTAACTGAACATTGTTTCAGTTCTGCTGAGCCACAAGATCCAGATGCATTTGGTCAATCCATGCTCCCAAAACAGCATGATCAACCGATTCCCTTTGGGAGTTTGCATTTGAACCCTCACTGGAAGATCCAGTGGCTGTAACACCCGAGATCGGTGTTAGCTTTTCTTTGATTTCAGTAGGAGATTCTTTAACAAGTGACTGAACCCATGATAGATCTGGCTCCTCTCCATTGTGCAGAAGCTCAAAAGAAGATGATCTGCGGAGCTTACCCAATTCATCTGTAGTAACTGCCCAATCTGGTTTTCCATTGGAGGATCCCCATTTTGACCAACAATTTACAGGGGAACCAACATTGGAAGCTGAGTTGGAGCCGAGTTCCCGTGAACTAAGGCTACGAAACTGTTGTTGCTTCTCCCGTTGAGCTAGCATGGAAACCCGAGAGCCCATCGGTGAGATTGGTTCCACATTGCGTGGAGACATCCTCCCAGAGGATGGGACCCCGTAAGAGGCCTGCAATAGAGGGTGATCAACACTCTTGGGGGAAAAGTTTGTATGGATTGGTGAAAGCATGCTCTGCTGCTGCTGAAATTGATTAAGAACAGCTGATTTGTGAGTTGGAGAGAAAACACCTGACTGCAATGATTGATCAGAGTACCGGGGTGATAAGCTCTCAGCAGAGAAGAGATCGTCAAGATTTGAGGGGGTTAGGGTTTTCAACCGGCCAGAACGGTTAAGTGAATTAGAACTCATAGATGGTTGGGAGAGGCAAGAAAACTCATTTAGGAGCTGTTGTTGCTGCATATCGAACTCTGGCATTATATCATAATCATTGGTTGGCATATCTCTTGCACAGAGGGAAGATCTCAAGCGACTAGACTGAAGATTGCTGCCTGGGAGATGCAAAGCTGGGACATTAGGTTGGGGCCAAGCTAGAGATGAGTGTGACATGCCATTGGCAGATGGGGACATGGGTGGAGTAAATGGTGAAGGAGACATGACATTAACTGATGATGGGGAACCAGGCAAGAGGCTCATTGCAGCAGCAAAATCCATGGCTGAAGCACCAGAAGTGCTCGAGCGAGGAGAGGGAACAGCAGAACCAGTAGAGACATATAATGGCCTGAGTTCCTCTGCAGTGTGGGCAAAAAAGCAGACCCTCCTTGCACAACTTGTACCATCTTTGCAAAGTCGGGTTCGATACTGAGCTGGGTGTAGCCAGCACTCAAAAACCCCATGAGCATATTCACACATATCTCCACGTCTACAAGCCCCCTTCCGGAAATCAGGGCAAGGAACACAGCTATAATGAAACTTCCTAGGATCCCTTCTGCGTGCATTTTCCCCTGGATGGACAAAAGGGCACTCAGTCCAATCATGGGAGTATGCACGTGAACAAGGCCTCACCTTGAATGAATACATCCGAAACTCATCAGTTGAATAAATGCTGTTCTTGATGTCTGGGAGAGAAGGATCAACAGGATATTCCTTCTTCTCTGACGCAGAAGAGACAGGAAGATTGTAGAACTTCGACTTTGTTGGAGAACAAGTGAAATCTAAAGCAGATGGAGACCCATTTTCTGGGGAAGCTGAAAGAGGAGGAGAACTTGAATGTAGGGTTCTTGTTGAGACCGTTAGAATCTGTTCACCAGCAGAACCATTAATCATAAGGAGTTCTTCTAGAGCTAATCTCACATTCTGTAGCCTAGGAGGAACAACTATAACTTCAACAGGACGATGACCATTAGCATCAACCAAATTGGGATCAGCACCAGCCGCTAAAAGCAGCCTCACAACATCCACAGCATTCTCAGCCCCACCTGAGGCAGCACAGTGAAGAGCAGTGCTCCTATCAAGCCCACAGGCGCGATTTACATCAGCATCAGAGAGAGAAAGAATAAGCTTTATCACATCAATGCTGCCATATATAGCGGCAACCATTAAAGGGGTTCTCTGCTCATTAACCATCTGCTTTGAGCCCTTCTGACGACAATACCATAAACCAATCTCATCAATGGCAGAAGGGTCCCGTTCAATCGATCTTTTGAAGCTCTCAATGTCATTGTTTGCAGCAAGCTCAAGTAAGCTGGCAAAAGTATCTTCAGTTTCAACTGTCAAGTGATTATTCATGGCTGTGTTGAGGTCTATTTTCGTCAACAGATATATGAGATGCTTCTGGAGAGGAAGTGGGTTTTAGCCGCTCTGATCCCTAGCACATTCTTTCATTTGCTGGGAGGCCAGCTGAAAATAACAATCACAGAATTAAACTATGAGTAACCATCAAAGTCATATTTACACATACATATATAAGCACTAAAGGTCCTCACCAAAACCATACTAGAATAATCCAAACAATAATGAGTTCCACATATGCCTCTTCAGAGACAACACCCACTTACAAATTTTGATTTAGAAAAAGAGACGAACAAATAACATATTTTGGAAGAAAAACAAGTTTAGTGGATTTATCAGACACAAGTAAAAATGTCATAAGGGAACTAAATAATCTAAGAATTAGATTAGCCCATGCTAAGTTTGGTTTTCGTCAAAAGCAAGAGCTAATGGAAAAAAGTGCGTGATAATGGTTCCCTCTCTTAAGGACTTTCACTTTCCTACATACACAGTCTCCAAGAAAGCAAACAGAACCAAAAAAAAAAAAAAAGAGTTGAATATGAGAGACATCATAGATTGTAAAATTGATGGCAATCAAGCAAGACACACATAATTACAAAAAACAGAAAATGAAGAAGAAAATTCAAGAAATTAATCTCTGGTTGGATACGAAGAAAATATTTGAAAACAAAAAAGAAATTAAGATTCATAAATCCGGGTTATTTTATCAGAAACAATAACATTCAACAACGCTTTGTATAATAACGTTTTGTTATTGAATAATATCTTTGAGAGGAAATGAAAAGCCCACAAAAAACCTGAAGACAAATTGCATCCTTTGCAATTTCATTATCACCCCCACTTATTTCCCAGCAATTACACAGAGGTTAAGAAAACTTCAAATAGATCTGTGAGCACAAAAACCAAAGTCAAACTCAAAAAGACTGTACTATATCATTCCCAAATGAAAACAACACAACGAAAATAAAATCAAAATAAAATTCATAATCAGATCCTGAGGATCAAATCAGCAACAATCGCAGTAATGATCTTCTTGAAATCCATTCAAAACTAATTTTCCCAAAAAATGTAAACTTGAGAGAGAGAAAAAATAAATTTATGAGAACTTCTCATTTCCTCAAGCTGATAGCTTCAAATAACAAGTAATCGCAGTCGAACATCAAAAGCATACGTACACAACATCCAGGGAGATAGAGAGAGAGTCTCGCCATTTCCAAGATCAAGAGCAGAAGACAGTACAGAAAGAGAGCAAGCCCAAGTCTTAAGACAGTCTCAGAGTGAGTATATATACATATATGTCTGTATGTATTTGTGTATATAGGCGGTGTATAAGGTAAGCTTTGTGATCGAAGCGAATCTTACCAAATCTTCCAGCTAAGAAAGCAAGGAAAGCACCATTGAGGCTCTGTGACAGTGACGCAGATCTAGAGCTGCTTCTGGTTACTTCTCAAGAAACTGTTTGGACTCCGAGAAATTTTCCTCCTCTGCTTTCTGAGCACAAGAGAGAGAATGAAAGAAAATATTAAAGCGAGCTTTGTTTCTCTTCTTCCATCTCTCTCATGGAAATAAAAATTTAAAAAGTATTTTTTTAAAAATTAAATAAAAAATTAAAGAATTCTGTGTTCTTCTTTATTTCTTTATTTCTTTTTTTGGGCTTTGATAAAATCGCCTATCCAATACCAGCAAAAGAAAATTAAAGAAAGCCAAAGCGCACTGAGAGAGTCACTGTTTGAATGCAATTTCTTTAATTTCCACTTATATCGCGCCACGTCAGGCCACTCTGGACATGTCCACCATTTTAGGAAAAGATAGGGATATTCTCGGAAACTTGGGTTCTCACGGATCTCTACGTGGCGGACTCTGATTAGATGATGTTACGTGGGTAAAATGGAATATAAATACAGGAGCCGAAGCTCTGTTGTAATAATTTAACCTTTGTCTTTCGGTCAAATGTCATAGAAATTCAACCTAAATTCACCCTACATGAAACTTAAATTGTCTCTCCAGAAAATCCCGTGCATCAAGTCATACGCAAAAACCGTGCAGAACATGACATGGCCTTATCCAAATGGGTAGCTGTCCACTCAATAACCATTAGATTTCTGACACGTAATCCAGGACGGTGGTTCTGGAAGCAGAGAATAGAGACTCTTAATGAATTCTTACACGAATTTTATAACTCCTTGGAAACCGGTTTGGAAGGTGGAAAGGTTGGAGGGGTTACCGGTTAGGTGAGTTTTAAAAGGAATTAAGGTGACCGGAGTAGCCGGTGAGGACGCACGCGCGGGAGCGAAGTGGATTAAACTGGAATGAAATGAGAACTGGCGTCCGCCAATTAGGGAGGTTCGGAGCGCTGGTTGCGAGCGTACGGGAGCGGACTTAAGGCACGAGTCAATTTTGGTTAATTGTTTTGTCAAATCACAAGGGGGAAGGAAAAAGGCATGGAAGCACCTTGGTGGCAAAAAAGCATGGAGCACCAACGACACACAAAACATAAAGAAACGAAAAGGCAAAAACAAAATTAACTATTAATAAAATTATTCTTCACCCTTAAGTAAATTATTTAAAGTTAAAATAAATTATAATCCTCTAAATTATGTTTATATATAAAGATTAAAAGGGTCTACGTTTTCAATTTTCTTTCAAACTTACACGCATAAAAAGGAAGGTTTATTTTTTGATATACCATCTTAAACTCATTTTGAATTTCACTTTGCCACCTAAAATTTACTCCATTTTTCACATTTATTTGTCTCCCCTCTGTTTTATTTCTCCAATAGTCTGGCTATTGTACCGACATAGAGGGACAAGGGGCTGCGTGGAAATGCAAATTGAGTTGGGGGGTGGTGCTGCGTGGAAATTGGGTGGGGAAGAAGGGGTGAGGGATGGGAGAAAGAGAGGAGAGAGGAAGAGGGCAATCATATTTTTATTTTATTTTAATTATTTAAAGTTTAAAATATTTTACTTAAATCCACATGTTGTCATTTTATTAGTGTGTAGGGGTCCACATATGTTCCACTCAAGTAATTTAACAAAAAATTGGATAGAAGTTAACTGCAAAAGGACTCACTAGTGTAGTAGTTTGGAATATTTACTCCCTCAGACAAGGTCCTAAGTTCAAATCCTAGCATCCATGTAGTGTGTGTGAGTTTAGTATGCTATCGCCCCTCTCAATAGAAAAATGTCCTCCCCAAAAAAAAAAAAGTTAACAGTAGGGACCAAATTGATGTACAAAAAGTAACCTAACCTAGACAATTAATGTCACAAAAAAAACATAAAGTATGAAATGTGATAATTTCGCAAATCTCATGGACTATTTGTGATAAAAAGCCAAAAAAAAATTAAAAACTTAATAAAATTTGTATGATAAAAAATTTTAATAAAATTTAAAACCGTGTGGCTTCTTTTATAGAAAAAATGTTTAGTTATTAAATTCCCATCAAATAATACAAAGTATATTTATTTTGATAAATATTAAAATTGCCATGAAGTGGTGTGGAGCAATTGCTCCCTAGGAAAGTTCATGAGTTCAAATCCTAGCATTTGTGTAGTGTGTATAAGTTTAGTTTATTATCGCATATCTCAATAGAAAATGTTTTCAAAACAAAATTGTCATGAAGATAATCAAATAATTATGAGCCCATTTGACTTTGTGTGTGTGTGTTTTTGTTATCTATGTAAAAAATGATGGAAAGTGGATGATGAGAAAGATAAGAAAGTCATGAAGGAGAAAAACTTGTATGTCAAGAGATAACTCTCTTTTGCTGTTTTCAATCAGTTACGTTCCACTATGCGAGATAAAGATTTCACATGATAGAGCGTGATTGGATAAGGACAACAAAATAATGTTATCCCCGTGACATGCAAGTTCTTCTTATAATGGAGGAATGTATGAAACAAGAATTCAAAAAGAACAATAATAATTTTTTGGAGCAAAAAGATCCTCACAACAACTACCCTTCCTTTAAAATAAGAACTAAGGGCCCGTTCGGTTCACAAATTGAACTTTTTGAGCCAAATGGTTGTTTGATTCAAGGTTTAGGAGTTTGAGAATGGATTTGAAATTGCATTCTCATGTTTGGTAAATAAGGGCTCGTCTGGTAACGTTTTTTGAGAATATTTTCAGAGAATGAGAACGAGAAAACAAATTTGCATTTTTAGGATTCGAGAATTTGTTTGGTAGATTAATTTGAAAACAAATTCAAGGAATAAAACCAGTGAAAACGTATATGATATTACAATTTGAGAATAATAATATTTTTCAAGTGTAGTTTTGCTAATGTATGTTGAAAAAAAATTAAATAAAACAATAATAAATTTTTAATGTAAAAAAAACCTAGAATTATCTTTAATATTAATTGAAAATGATAAATAAAAAAGTTGAATTTTTTTGGTTAATTGATACACTGAACAAGTATACTTCTTCCACCTTCTCTATTTTTTTTTTTAAATAATCAAATCGTTTTTATTATTGCTGAATGTTTCACTAGTATTATGTTAACAAGATTAAAACTATAAATAAATAAATAAGTATATATAATTTGGGGTGTGACAATATCATAGTGTCCTTACCTAGCTTAAAATGAGGGCCTCCTTATAAATGATTTGAATTTAAGACATGTTTTAATATTGGGAAGAATATAATTTGAGGTTATATTTGTATGATAATGTCCCAATAATATCATGATAATCTCTCACCATGATGAAGCATCCCATGCCTAAGCACACACCTCCTCATCATGATAAAGGCATGACTCGACTTTTACAAAACATGGAATTAGGGATATTTGCTCCCCTTCCTTATCTTATAAATACCCTCCACCTACATTCAAACAAGGATAATAACTTCTCTTCTCCTAGAAACTCTGTCCATTTGCTTTCTCAAACACTTATTTGCTCAACCTCTGACTAAGACTTCGGATAGAGTTGGTTGGTTGGTGATACACTAGTACCTCTTTGGTGACTTGTACTCCTACTTGCGCGGATCATTTAGGGCAGAAGAAGAATCCCATCTGAATCAAAACTAAATTGACCACCTAATCCTAACCAGCCAACAAAGAAAAATATATACATAGTGAAAATTGAGTTCTTGGGTATAGATACACACCAAAACTTCAGAAAATTTGCTTAACGTTTATAAACTTGGTTAAAAATTTGCGAGGACCACCTTGGGCATAAGGGTGAACGTGTACCCCTAAATCTAAGGTGGCTTTTCGCATTGAAATTCTCATATTATCAAATTATTAATGGGACAATAATTCATGATAAAAAAAATATTTATCTTATTAATAATTCATATCAACAATGCAACAATATAACATACAAGACTTTTAACAAAAGGAATTTTTTTTTTCTTTCTAATATTTGTTCGTAATTATTATTTTCATTAAAAGGGTTCCATGGAAACAAAAAAACAAATATTCCTTTGAGCCGCCTCACTTGACTAAGTAACAAAGTGAAAGAAATTGAGAAAATGAATAGGGAAAATATTTGGGGTGTGATATTCGGACCGCAACGTTGCGTCCGAGTATGATCATGGTGCTGACGTGGTAGAGGGGATCGGAGTACAGAATTATTTGGATGTCGCATGTGAGGGCAGTATGCGGGGATTCGCCTTTTTGAGTTCGTAGTACAAACTTATCGGCTTCACGTGCTTTGGAGCAAGGTCTAAAATATCGATAATATCGGAAATATCGGTAGTCCAAAAATATGGAAATTTCGATGGAAATATCGGGATATTATCGATATCGATAAAAATGAATAAAAACCACGGAAATTGTAAGAAAAAACTTGGAAATTTTTATTGAAACTTTGGAGAATGTTTATTTAGTCAATTATCTATGAGTTTATCACAAAAAAAAAAAAAAGAGAAGGAAATGCATTGCATGATGGATTTAACTAATTTAAGTTGATTATATAGCAAGCGGGCAAACAATATGAGTGTAAAAAATATGTAATAATTAATGAAAAAAGATTAAATACACCGTAATCATTTATATATAATGATTTATTATAATATTTTACACTGTATACATTGCATGGTAAGATACATGAGTGACTTAGTACCACATAGAGTTCTTATGAGGTTCAAATTTTTCGCTATCTTCATCATCTCTATGTGTAGAGTAAGTGTATTGTGAAGAGTAGTCATCAAATGATAAATCCCCAAAATAGTTTTGCATGTAATTGTTAACATACCACCCATATAAATATAAATATTTTAGCATATTATCACAAAAACATAAGTGATATGGTGTTTAAGGTGTTGGAGGAGTAAAATGGGAGGGGTTCATATCCCCTTTGTGCTTTTTTCTCCCCTTTTTCCCTTTTTTTTTTAAAAAAAAACTTTTTTTTTCCTTAACATCGATATTTTCGATATGTTAACGATATTACACCGATATTTTGACAAAATATTGCTGAAATGTGTGCGAAATTATCGACATCGATATTTTTCGATATTATTGTCGATATTTATACGATATGTACATGGATATGTTCCGAAATATTCGTAATTCGAAAAAACTGAAATATCCTCGATATTATCGATATTTCAGACTATGCTTTGGAGGAAATCTTTCTCGTTGGATAAACAATTTTTTATTTTTTACTATATTTGTTCGGTCAACAAAAATTAAATACTAAAAATGAAAGTAAAAACATGAGCCTATGAGCTAGACCTAGGACATTATGTACGTGTCTAAGTCCCTCACAAATTGGAGAAATTATAGAATACTACGGTAGTATGATCACGTGGTACTATTGTACACGTGTTATAATTTAGATAGACGATATAATTTATTTTCCCTCCTTTTAGGGAATAGTATTTATAAATATCCCCGTATATTATAATATGTGTATAAGATATACTACATAACCGTACTACCGTAGTATTCTATAATGTCTCCACAAATTGAAACGTATATATTAAAAAATAATTTACTTATACAACATTTTTCTTATGTCAAACATGGTGCAAACATTTTTCACGAAAATGAATCTCAATGTTTTATTTTTCATAATTTTTCTCGAATTTATAAATTAAAATGAAATTTTTTCTCAACTTTAGATGAAGTAAAGAATATAAATGTCAAAATTTACCTTTATCTAAAACTAAATTTTCTCTTTTTCTCGAGACTTTATTTGGTTTATTTTTCTAGTACTATGTTTTATTGAAAAATGGAATCCTTTTTCCATTACCCTGTCTCACTTTTTTGTGTGTACAAGGTTTGGACCATTATGAAATAATAGTATGTCCCTACAAAACCACTGAAGATATAATACTCTGTTTTTTTAGGGGGTTGACCGGGGGATCTAAATAATGACACAATACTTGATATGTAATTAGTCCTAATTAATATAACATTATGTGGAGATCATTGATTAGAACCATATTTATCTAATATCCTTCTAATTTAGCTAAATTATGTTTGTAGTCTAGCCTAGTAAAAAACGGCATTGATTTACAGACCAGTTGTCTCAAGTTCAAACTCCTATGACATCTTAACCGTGTGTTTGAGAAGCCCCCTCCCCCTTATAGTTTCGACTATCAATTGTATTAAAAAAAATCATGTTTGCAATCAATAAGTTAAGGGTGTATGTCGGTTCAAAACTAATACAATTTAGTCAATCTTCATCCTTGGATTGTGATTTTTTCAATCTGATACAATCATATTAGATGTTTAAATCCAATCCAATCAGGTCCAAATGATATTGGATTGAATGATCGGTATTAATAATGAAAAAAATACAACAATGAAATATTAAACATTTATAGATATCTTACAAACCCCTAGCAAATCATCACGTAAAACCCCATTTCAATGAGAATATGAGAAATCCCTAAACCCTAATTTGAATTAATGGTTGTGATGATGTTGATTTTTTTAATGATAGAAATTACAAATTCGATAATGTTGAAATAAACCCATAAATGGGTCCAAATTGATCTTTAAAAAATCCATGGGCTTTCCCCAATAAATGATTGAAATTTTGGGTTAATATTTAATTTCCTATTAAAATTTTCAAGTTTTGTATTTACAATTTCTATCATTATTACTAACATCAAATCTTTTGCTTTTTGATACTCGATATTTCGATTATAGCTAGTTTTTAATACCTCAGTTTCATGATACTGTTAGAGTTATATTAAGTTTAGCCAAGTAGTCTGAAGCTGGTGTGCTAGCTGTCAGTTAGTTAAGTGAGTTTGTTAATTAGCTTAGAGCTTAAGTCTTTGACAGCTCATGTATTCTGCAAAACCTAAAAACTCTATAAATATTGAGTCAGCTAATATTGTATGGGATCAATAGAGAGAATCAATAAAAAGAAATCCAAAACCTTTTTAATTTTCTTCTTCATTTCCTCTATTCATACGTGACTGGTTATCATGGTATCAGAGCCTGGTTGCCCACATGTGAAAGCCCAACGGCCACACGTGCTCCACGTTATCCAAAATATGTTGTCCAGGTGTTAGGCTTGAAAATTCACTACATGTGCGAGGGCGTGTGAGAATGTGAAGGTAAAGAGTCCCACATTGGAAAGTTGAGAAACCTAGCAAGGGCTTATAAGGAGTTGGGATTTTGTTCCTCTTATCTAAAATTGTTTCAGATACCACATGAGTTACAGTCCTTACGGGTTTTTGGGTCTGCTGTGTTTCCATATCTTAGACCTTATAATGATAACAAGTTGCAGCCTAGAACTTGTCAGTGCATCTTTCTTGGATATGCTAGCTCCACGTCACTCAAAATGTGTTGTCCACGTGTTAGGCTTGAAAATTCGCCACACGTGTGGGGGCGTGTGAGAATGTGAAGGTAAAGAGTCACACATTGGAAAGTTGTGAAATCTAGCAAGGGCTTGTAAGGAGTTGGGCTACTCTCCCCATTGCCAATTGATTTTGGGATGGAACCTCAACTTCCTTCATGATTTATGTTCAATATGTGCCTACACAAGAACATGTGGCTGATATGCTCACCAAGGGGCTTCACAGTCCAGTCTTTTTGCAACACTGCTCCAATCTAAAGCTGGGCCGGCCAGCTTAGCTTGAGGGGGGATGTTAGAGTTATATTAAGTTTAGCCAAGTAGTTTGAAGCTGGTGTGCCAGCTATCAGTTAGTTAAGTGAGTTCGTTAATTATCTTAGAGCTTAAGTCTTTGACAGCTCATGTATTATGCAAAACCTAAAAACTCTATAAATATTGAGTCATGTTATAAAACTAGAATAATCGGAGTATGAGAAGTACCACTGTAATATTGGGAGTGTAATTATATTTCTCTTTGTGGTGTTTACACTGATAGAATTTCTCCTTAGATAGACTTCACTCTTTCTCTTCTCTCTGACTCTCACTCTATTCTCTTCTCTCATTCGTGTGTGTTTACAAGCAAATATAATGCCTATTTATAGGCAAAGCAAATGGCTTTTAAGGGAGACATAATGATTTCTTCCCAACATCATTATTCCATCTTTTGACTAATACCCTCTAGCTTTATCTATGTGGGCTTCACTTCTTTATAACAAGTCAGCTAATATTGTATGGGATCAATAGAGAGAATCAATAAAAAGAAATCCAAAACCTTTTTAGTTTTCTTCTTCGTTTCCTCTATTCATACTTGACTGGTTATCAGATACCTCCCAAATTAACTACTTTCTATTTGGATGAAGGAATTAAAAACTGCATAAAATTCTAAAATGACATAATTTAGATCTCCATCGTTTAAATTTTTGGCAATTGATAATTTTAGTGTTTGAATTTATGTATGTTGAATTTTGTAAATGATAGAAATTACAAATTCGTTTGTGAAACGAATTCCCGCTCAATAGCAATTGTGAAATGACATATCTTTTGGAGGAAAATAAACTCCATAATCTTGATCCCCAATTTCCACTATTTTTTCCGCTTGTCATTTATTAAGTTCCGTCTTTATGTTGCCAAACAATAGAAATATCAATTTCTTCTCTTTATTTCCAGACTTTTAGCTAAATCCCGAATTATTTTCCTTCATCCAAATAGAGGAAAAAGATTTGAAACAAAGTGAAGAAGTCCTATAAAAAAAAGTACTTGTGATTTTATCTCTTCTTTTATCACTACTACTATTCTTTTTGGTAGCTAACTTGGAATGAAATTAAGCATATGCATGTGAGGTTTAAGAGGATTTTACATTTGGGAAATCTTGTGAGGTTATATACAACCTTTATTTATCTTAGATCGAGTTTTACCCTTCTCCACCTTTGAATCCAGTTAAAAAAAAGACCCTAAGAATAAGGAGCTTCTAGAGCATGAATAAGAACCATAACCTCACAGGGTCTTAGGGTCCCCATCCAGATTTATATTACAGATTTCTCCCCCTAAATTATTGTAGTTCTTTCACTTTTCATCCTTAATTTGTTTTTTGTCCCAAGCTAATCCCTAAGTTTTGAGACTACATTAATGAAGACAATTGTAAGTTACAAAAATTGACAAAAAGCTTGGTAAATAAGACAATGGCATGGCCTTGGTATTTAAGGGTTGGATATGGTATTGCGGTTAGATTCAATCCGTGACGGATCTAGAATGGTGATTGGGTTGAGTCCTCGGTGAATCTGGAGTTTCGGTCTCGTCCGATTTGAAGAGAAATAGAGAGGTTGTCTTGAGGTGGGGAGACGTTAGGATAGAGGCCCTCTCCTCTCAGCCGAGCCTATTACACCAGTATCCTCCTCACCATCATCAAAATCACAACAATCATGGGCAATATTTTAAGGCAATTCCTTATTACAAAGAGACCACATTTTATGGATATGATTTTATATAAACTAGATAAAAATAAAAGGTTGGCTAGGTACGAAGGGAGGGGGTGGGGTGAAGGAGGAGATTTTTTAGTGGCGATGGTGGAGAAGATGGTGCTATTAGTTTTTTAAATTTCCTGTTAATTTTTTTTTTTTTTTTGTTTCTCTATATTTTTATGGTTATTTTTCTTTTAGTATTAATAATTGAGTAAGTTTTTTAAAAGAAAAGAATATTTCTCTTAATTTTTTTACACATGACACCTACGTAGCATCCAATTCAACAAACTTGTGGGTCCTATACATGCCACGTCAACGTTTTTAACAGAGTTTTTGACTGACTACAGTGTAAGGTAAATTGAGATGCAAAACATCGGTCAATGGGGTAAAGTGGGCCACTTCAACTTTCAAATGGTAAAGTGAGATTTGACCATAGTTTTATGGGGTACTACAATAAATAAATTTTTTTTAATAATAAATTTATCAAATACACTATTTCATTAGATTTTATTATCCAATTGGTAATTAAGATGTCTCTATGTGCTTCCTCGGTTATGAGATGTGGACGTGAAAGCGACTTTCACTTGCATTTGTGATTTGTTATAGATAAGAATATGGTCCCGAAATTTACTTTGGAGATTTGGGTTTTGTAGGGCTAAGATCGCTCCCTTTTAATTTGTCTCTAAATCGGCCAAATCCATCAACAAAGAGACCAAACAAAGATGCCCCCGCAAAAGAAAAGGACCTGTTAATTTGGTGGGTAGGCCAAATGCCAAAAATACTCTTAATAAACCCCTCAATTTTTCAGTAGGAATATGACATGGAAATTTGGCCGGCTCTATGCTCTATATGTTGGCACCCTATCATGGGGACCAAAGTGGGTTCTCCATTCCATCATGGATATGACACTTATTTAATCGTCGTTGCATAGACGGTCGAGATTCAATTGATGTATTATTCTTTTTTTTAAATTTTGATTTTAAAAAAAAAAAAAAAAAAGGTTTTGGGTTGGTATATGGAGCAAATTACCACTTTCCAACTAATACAAAATTAGGCCAATGGAGTTTAATTCGGTGAAAATGGGCATTAACTTGCAGATTAATGGTTTTAGATTCGAACACTTTGGTAGTGTGTGTATGGAAAAAAAAAAACTCATTCCTTTCCTAACTTTGACAAACTAAAAACCAGAAGAAAATAAATAAATACAAATGTGGGTCTCTGCCTGCCCAAAAATGCCAACAGAAAAAAGAAAAAAGAAAAAAAAAAAAAAAAACAGATATACATGGGTCTTGCAGCAGTGTATGGGCCTGGGCCCAAGCAGAAAGCCTGTACCAGATATGACCCATCTAATGTGAATTCATTTGATCAATTTTTGTACAGCAGTAAATTCATATCACTAATATGATTAGGTGTTGATGATTCTAGAATGTGTGTTATTTTCAATTGGTTTTATTTCTCTGGTACTTGTAAATATAATTTATTTAGTAAAAAAATAGAGAAGTTAGCAATGCAAAACTGAACAATTTCAAGACATAGAGAAGTAAGCAATGCAAGTTCTGAAGAAGTGACAGGTTTAGTAAGGTGAAGATGATCAAAATTTAAATGACCGTCTATAACTAGCCATGTGTAAGTATGATGTTGGCCAAAGAAAAAGAAAAAGAATGAGTATTATGGGTGATTGGTTTAATGGAGAAAAAAATTACCTAATTACGTGACAAGAGAAATAGAAAGAAAGGATATATGAAACCGTTTCAATTCTCCGTTTAATGGGTTGACTGAGTCAGCTTGTGATGTGGCAGAGTTGGTTGGATTGTTGGTTAGTTTGGGAGAAATTGTTAAGACAGTTGGGGTACTTAAAAGACAGAATTGTATGAGTAAAAATGCAATGTATATTTTAAGTACACAAGCTTTCCAGTGAGAGAAGAGACTCAACTAACAAATACTCACACCATTACACACACATATTACCATTAAGATGCTCCCTGAATGTAGTGACTACTAACAATACATCTCGTCCCTCATCTTCTTGAAGCTCTGCTGATATTTTCTTCACCATGGCATGCATCGCATACCACACATGTCAAACCAGTCAAACTGGGGTTTTTTGGATCAGTTGTGGGCTTGGGGTGCGAAGAGAGGGTGATGTGGTCACTGTGAGACATTGGAGTAGACTAAATCCTTTTCCCAATGACCGTGCTATTAGAGATTTCTTAAAAAAATATGGGGTTGAATTTTTGCTAATTGAAGTTTTCTTATTGTAATCGACTTGGGTCATTTGCTTGTTCTCCCCCATTTCTCCATATGATGAGAAATTATAGTTTTTTTGTTTTTTGTTTTTTTTTTTTCTCATAACCAATCAATATCTAGTTATATGATTAGATTGAACAAGATTATCAATTATAGAGCTATGTGTATGAGTTGAACAAGAAACGTCCTCAAAACCAGTAAGAACTAATAAATTACAAAATTGATATAGAGTATGTAATTCAAGGTTCAAAGCCCCAAAACTAATGAAAAATCCATCCACATTCAAAATCAGCCCTTGTGTTCCAATTGTGACCTCATTCTTCTTCCTCTTTTCTGTAAAGACTAAACTTTTTTTTTTTTCCCTCCACATGAATTCCTTGTGTTGTACATTGCATGAACCACCCTCGTGTAGGTCTTGAAACCCTATCGCGAGCACCTCTTTATATAATTTAATTGAAAGATTATTGCATCTATAAGCACAATAGAATTCTAGCGTACAATATATATTTTTTTTCCAATAATCATTGTGCAATAAAAATTTGGTTTTTCTTTTTGCAATTGATAAATAAGCAAATTTTTAAAGAAATGTTTCGCAATTATTTAAGTACGCCTCAGAATTATTAATAGTGAACTACCTACTTTATTTATTTATTGTAAATTGTTACGATGATACATTTTTCACCCACGTCCCCATTTTCTATCTAGCAGCTAAGGAATATACACCCTAGTGAAGAAGAAGACATTGGTTTGAATTATTGAAGATGCACAACTTTGACATCACGGGCTTAGCAGTTGAACAACTCAAAGCCCTCAGTCTCGCGAAGGGGCCCATTTTGTTATGGTATCTAATGGTCCATTCAAAGCTATGGATAGAGTTGAAAATTTGAATGGAATTTTTTCAAGTACTTTCTCAGAATATAAAGTTCAGTGGGTCCATTGCAATGGAGAATCAGCGAGTGGAGGAAAGCTATTTTTATTGCACTGCATGCAGCTCATGGAGATGTTGCCTTTTTGGCATTCTTGTAGCCTTTTGAGAACAAAGAAAAGCAAGAAGCAAAAAATGAAGAGAATCTCTCTCTCTCTTTTTTTTAAAATATTTTGGTTATGGCCTTGGAGATTATCTTCTGGTTCTTTTAAACTGATCGATTTCAGATGTGGGTGGGTGAGTCTGTGACTTCTGTGTGAGTTGTCTATTATGTTAATCATGTAAAGCTTGACTTCATGGAAGGACAGCTGGGCCTCTTCCTCCCATGTTTTTGTCGTGGTTTTATGATTTTCGTCATAATTAATAGGATTTCGGATCAACTTCTCTGCTCTCGATTCTTGGATCCTATGCTTTTCTGCACTTTTTCTTGCTGTGTTTTTTAATCAATTGCATCATTACATAGGAGATATTTCACCTTCCTCATATCCCAACTTTTAACCTTTTTTTTTCTTTCTACGTCTTGAATCATCTCTTATGTTAGTTGATTAGGATAGTGAGTTAGTCTTTTGCATCCAAGTTCGAATCTCTTTTCTTATAAATTAAATTAATTTATAATAATCTAGACTATCGTTTGTTATTAAAAAAATAAAATACATTAAATTAGTGTTCTTTCCTTGTTAATTAGGTAATCGCTGTAGGGTTTGGGTGACAGAATGAGAATATGAGAGGCTTGATTAAAGTGGGATGAAGAAGTGGGGTGTACAACGATGGGATGAGATATATTTTGGGGGGAAACTTTATATTTCATTTTTTAATATTTTCTAAAAATAGAAAAGAGACAAATTGATTAAATTTAAATATTCCAAAAAAAAAAAATATGTTCATAAAATTATCTAAACAATGCAACTTGGTTGAAAAAGGAAAGCGCGGTAACATAGCAATCTGTGAAATTAAAAGATATCACGTTTTCTCAATTCATTCCTTCTTAGTTCTCCCCCGTTCAGCAAATCATAAGAAAATTAAAAGCTTTCTTATGATTCTTCTAAAAAAAAATCTTATAGTTCTACTCATTTCGCTAGGTTTTCATACCAGGGTTTTTGAATACACAATTTCAAAAGTGTAAAGCAATTTGACATATCGGTTGAATCTGCTCTAAAGCAATAGTCATTCTGCTAAAAAGGTATGTTCTTTAATTTCTTCATCAATTTTCGTTGGGTTTTGGGTTTGTTATTGAAGTCGATGAATAATGATTTTGTGTTTTTGTGTTTTTGTGTTTTTGTTTTTGTAATATTGTGTCATTTGATCACTTAGGTGAGGTGAGGAGGGTACATAATTTACTTTTGTTCATAAGTGGATTATGCGTTGTCTTCATTTTTGATGTAACCATTTTCTTTTTGTGCTTTTCCTTGTTGATGTTTGCTGGCTGCACTCATCATGAATATGAAAGGACAAATTATAATCATTTGTAGATTTGATTAGAAATTTTCCTCTTCCTAAGAGACTATGCCTTTTTCTACTGTGCATTTCTGATATCATTACAAATTTAAGATTTTGGGGTTAATGAATCATGATGATGGAGATATCTGTTCATGAATACGAGAAATTCTTCAATTCGGTAGCCAGCCACCTGGACTGTGCGACCATGCTCACAAAAGATTAGAGCTCCCATGTATTTTGGTCATACCCAGCCTCACGGTTGGTCCATATAATGTGAGTGTGTTGCCGGGCCCGTATACGACAGCCGCACGTAAGAATCTCTCCTATAAAGACATATGAAAATTAATAAAATATAAAATGATTCATTGGAATACAAAATATTAGAAGTGTGCAGAATATTTTAAAGAAAAGATAGGCTGTAACTTTTTACAATGGCTAAAATAGTTGGATTCACGTGTGGAATATACTGGGTGCTTTTCCCTCATTTCTTTTTATCTCCCATAGCAATTAAAAAAAAAAAAAAAAGAAGAAGAGAGAATTGGGTGCTTTTCTTTTCCATAAAATATTATGTTGACGTAAGGAAATAACCGAGCCTGGTCTACCCAATACAAACATGACATGTGGCTATATCCATCTTCGTAGGGCCGGGCCTCATAGTAAATCTCGAAGAGCCAACCACGAGGGGTGCTCTAGTCATACAAATGACAAATCATCTGCTTGTGGTTCAACCACTAAACTCCTAGGATTTAACTAAAATACTAGCAATCCATTGACCTTATGACTCGAGCAAAGGCATGTCGATTACTAGTGACCGTCAGTCATCACGATTCCCTTGCGTGCCCGTTACAGAAATTTTCAACTGATACGTTAGCTGGAGAACTTAATCGAGAATGAATACTTATCCTACGCTTAGTCATGAGAGAGCCACGTCAATGATAAGACCCGTCTTAAAGAAGGAGTACATGTCCTTTCAGAGCCGTCGCCTTAGACACCTCGGATTCCACGTGTAATAACCCAAAACAAAATATCTAAAAAGTAAGGAAAATATCTTTTAGCAAAAAGACGATTTTGCCCTCACATTATTTAATAGGAAAAAAGGTCATTCGTGCCCGACATTCGCCAGGTGTCGGACACGCACAGAATTCGGCTCGATTCCAAAGTGAAAATTGGGTCGGGTCCTGTCACCACGTATAAGGTGGCTATTCACTCCTAGGTGTGATATGACATGAGTTAGAGGCTATTATGTGCATCACCCCTATAAACATCATAAGGTACTCATAACTGCCAAGTGACAGCATCCCATTGGTCCTCAGTTCAGACACAACGAGCAATCAGGACTGACGTAATGTGACAGGAGTTAGAGGCTACTCTGTGCATTGCTTCTATAAATTGTGGAAACGATTTTCGTCCTACAAGAATATTCGTCTAAGATTCCGTCTTCCCCTTCGTCGTCTCTTTCTCCCTACAAAATAAATCGGAATAAGAGGAGCACACCCGGGGGATGTTGGCCAAAGGCCTTCTGATGCCTAAGTTAGTTCAAGTGTTTGTAGGGAAACAATAGCTAATGGAAGGGGTACGGAATTGTATGTATAGTGTGAATCGGGGCAGCCGAAGACGTGTGTGGTGGCCGAAGCCTTGTGTGAGAGAGAGAAAGAGTATGACGGCTAGGGTTTGTGAAAGATAATTTCTGTAGAGTTTCAGAGTGGAATTTAGACGTACCTCAACTTTTGTGCATAGCCATCTATTTATAGAGGTCTCGGAAGCTAGGGTTTCAGAGGAATAATTCCGTTTATGGAAAATAATTATTCTTCCCTGATTTGGCGAGATTGGCTTAAATCAAATCCCTAATTAAGGTAGGAATAAAATCAATCACAATTAAATGAAGTAACTCCTAATTAAATTGAGTAACTCTCAATTAGGTCAAATAATCTCAAAATAGAAGGAAATATTTGACCTAGAGTTTTGCTAGAATTTGGTTCCCACATAAACAGCATAAGGTATTCCTAACGGCTAAGTAACTGCATCTCATTGGTCCTCAATTTAAACACAACGAGTGGTCAGGACTGACATGATCGGCTCAATAAGTCGACAACTCTAGAAATATCTCGTGTACCTCTATAAATAGAAGGTAAAAGGGCACCGGCTCCTTAATAGAAAGATAGCTCAATTCATATGCAATACACTTGTAAACTTATTAGCCAATATCAACCAAAGATTACTTTCCCAATCCTTCTAGTGCTCTTCCTCTCCGTCGTCACTCGAGCCGTCTTAACCTTCGCATCTCACTAATAGTAGGTGGTCAAAGTCCTTACGTTGACCACTGAATTTTCACTGGTTAACATATTCTTTATTATTTTTTTGGGAATATTCTTTATTTGAATGAAGCCAAGTAAAGCATGTGTAACTTTTTACTCTTTTTTTTTTGGCCATGCGTAAATGTTTGTTTACTTTTTTAAAAAAGAAAAAGAAACAATTAATCCTGAAAACCCTTTTAGTATCCAAAATCTTTGCTTTCACTCACTGCCATACAATTCTCCCCGTCTTTCTTTACCAATATGGTTACTCTGCCTCTTCTCCTGCGAATATTTGTCACCATCTCCGGCTACATCAACCCCCCACCTTCCAATTTCTCACTTTTCTTCAGTAGAATGCTTTCAGTTTAAGCAGCTTCATCCCAATCCTTCTCCTTTTCAACCCATTGCCTACTCTCAGTCTGCCCCACTTCTTCTCTCTTATCCACACAGCTTTTGGCCCTTGGTTTTCATTTCTTCAACTGTTCAAGAAGAACCCATTGTCTGTTTTCAGTGTAAAAGCTGTCTTTGGGTCCTCTAGGAAAAGTAGCCCATGAAAAGCTTTCCAGGAAAAGAAGTAAAATCCTTCTTCAAGCAAAATTTTGAATTTTTTTAGGAGGCAGTCATCCTGGAATGATTCTACTTGGAGATAAGCTGGTTAGTAAATGTTTAAAGTTTCATTTTTTTCTTTTCCAAATCTCACTCAGTCATAGTATAAGTGAGAAACAAACCCATTTCATATTTGTTTTAGTTGCTGCCAATCTATGGTTTTAATCCATAGAAGAAGCTTGTTCCAGAAATGGGGTTTTCTCAATTTCTTGTATTTTTTGGGTGCAGATTTCTGAATTTCTTGTATAGTTTGTGGTTTTGTAGATTTCCTACATTTATCATATTTTTAATATTCAGAGATGATGTATCTGCAGCATCATTGTCCAGAGTCTTTAACCTTTTAAGCCCTGAAAGTGATTGCCTTGCCTAATTTGGGTCCCATTTATCCAGGAATCAATTCAACGCCCACTTTATAATCCCCTAAAATTCCAATTTTTTACTCCTTTACAGCTCATTTTTTGTCACTTCGTTCTCCTGCCTCAATCACTTAGTCAGTCTCTGTTTGATTCTACAAATATTGACTGCTCGCATGTCAATCTTCTTATGGCCCTTAGAAATAATAATGGGATGTTTCTGAGATGGTCATGGTGGCAATCCACACCGGTTTGTTGAATTTCTGGGATTTAGACTGTTTTTTCAGGTACTGAATTCTGAATATTCTGTTCTTTCTGGAATTGTAGGAAATTCATTTTGGTTGTTGTTTCTTTGAGCTTATGATAGAAAGTTTTGAACTTCAATCTTCATTTGGCCTAGAAACATTGAAATATATCCAATGCCTACGATTTTCTTTTTCTTTCTCTGTCTCTGAGTTGTCTTTATTCCTGCCATTTTAACTTTGCAGTGGGCTTAGTCTTGAAAAGGTTGGAACCAGCCAACCTTTTTTTTTTTTCTTCACATGCTTCTATATTTCTACTCTTAAATTTCCTAGTGATTCAGTACTTAATGGCAGGCATTGTTAGGAATAAAATTCCGTTACTTTAGCAATTGTATCTTACCTTATTTGTATTACACTCCACCTTTCGTGGGTCGACCCCAATTATAGCCGAATATAGTTTATTGTAATCTCCATATATACTTGTGTCCTTTACAGCAAATTACTCAAAGGAAAATGTTCATATATCTTTTCCCACTTTGATTCAAAGGCAAAGTACTCATTTATTGTTTTTTGGTAGGATCTATAAGCATATTCAGATATGCCTGAACAGGACAGACATCTCCTCAAATTGTGTTTCTTGCTATGTATCTTTGCTGGGTTCCTGCTACATTCTCTTGGCGCTTCAGAGATTCCCTTGGTTTCAAAACTTTCTATAGTTGATAAAGACATGTGGGTCTCTCCAAATGGTGATTTTGCATTTGGATTTTTTAACAGTCCAGATGAGCCAAACTATAGTGTTGGGATCCGTTCCAATTCAAAGTCTATTCCGCTTGATAAACAAATTGTGGTGTGGATTGCTGGAGCTGATCTTATTCTTGGTAACAATTCTTATGTCCAACTGACCCAGGATGGTGAACTAATTTTATTTGATTCCTTGAAGGGAGTGATATGGAGCAGTAAAACAAGGCAGTTGTCTGTTGTTTCAGCTGCTCTGAATGACAATGGAAATCTTGTCCTATTGAATAAAGAGAAACATATTGTTTGGCAAAGTTTTGATACACCTTCTGACACACTTCTTCCTGGACAGAACTTCTCTATGTTTCAAACACTCCGGGCTGCAAGCAAGAGTTCTGTGTCCAGTTACTACACTCTTTTCATGAATGCTTCTGGTCAGTTGCAACTGCGATGGGAAAGTCATGTCATCTATTGGACAAGTGGAAGCCCTTCTAGTTCGAACCTCAGTGCTTTCCTCACCTCTGATGGAGCCCTACAACTCCGCGATCAGAACTTGAAACCTGTTTGGTCACTGTTTGGAGAAGATCACAATGACTCTGTTAGTTACAGGTTTCTTAGGCTAGATGTTGATGGTAATCTCCGGTTATACTCATGGGTAGAGCCTTCAAAGTCATGGAGAACAGTCTGGCAGGCTGTTGAGAACCAGTGCAATGTCTTTGCAACCTGTGGCCAACATGGCATCTGTGTCTTTACTGAATCTGGGTCCCCTGATTGCGAATGCCCGTTTAAGCATACAAATGAATCCATTTCCAGATGTTTGATTCCAAATAATCCGTGTGACTCTGGTTCTGACATGCTTAAATATATGCATACTTTCCTGTATGGAATGTATCCACCAACTGATGATTTAGTTGCCAAAGTTAGTTTACAGGAATGTAAGAGTTTGTGCCTGAATGACCCATCTTGTACAGCTGCAACCTTCTCAAATGATGGAACTGCACGGTGCTTAATGAAGAGAACGCAGTATGTTACTGGCTATTCAGACCCTTCACTAAGTTCAGTATCTTTTGTGAAGATGTGTGCATATCCATTAGCTGTAAATCCCAATCATGTGACGACCTCCCCTTCTCCACTCGAGCAGTCTCATAAGTTTTGTTTCCCTTGTGTAATCGGAGTAGCCTCAGGAATGTTCGTTGTCTTTGTTTTAGTTCAATTGGCACTTGGTTTCTGGTTCTTCAGAAGAAGAAATTTGGATAGAAAGAAAGCCGCTTTTGCTTATACCAGCCCCAACTCAAATGGTTTGATTGTGTTATCCTTCTCTGAACTTGAGGAGCTTACAGAGAACTTTAAGCATCAGATTGGGCCAAAGATGTTCAAAGGTGTTCTTCCAAATAAAAAGCCAGTTGCAATCAAAGATCTGAACATAACCATAGAAGAAAGAAAATACCGGAGTGCAGTTTCAAAGATAGGAAGCATTCATCACAAAAACCTTGTGAAACTGCAGGGCTACTGTTGTGAGTTAGATCACAGATTTCTAGTCTATGAATATGCCAAGAATGGTTCTGTGGAGAAATATATAGAAGATCTTAAATTGTGTAAGAAGCTGACTTGGGGAAAGAGATTTGATATATGTTTAAGCGTGGCAAGGGCTATTTGTTATCTACACACAAGCTGTAGGGAATTTATGAGCCATGGAAACTTGAAATGCGAGAATGTGGTATTGGAGGAAAACTTAGAGGCCAAGGTGACTGAATTTGGACTCGGGAAAGTAGTCAGCGAGGCATCGTGCTCTTCTGCGGAGAGGGATGTAGAGGATTTTGGCAAGATGGTGTTAGTATTGGTAAGTGGGTGCAGAGGAGTTGGGGACCTTTGTGAGTGGGCATACAAAGAGTGGATGGAAGGGCGTCCAGAGAATGTAGTAGATAAAAGAATAAGTGGTGGGTTTAATCTGCAAGAGCTGGAACGTTCTTTAAGAATTGCATTTTGGTGTCTCCAAATTGATGAACGCCGAAGACCTTCAATGAGAGAGGTGGTTAAGGTGTTGGAGGGCACATTGAGTGTTGATCCACCTCCGCCCCCATTTGGTTGTAATGGGCCACTTGAGGAAGAAGAGGAGCCATAGAATCCAGCTATATCGAAAAAATCGTTATTTTTTTTTTTTTCGAAATTCCTTCAAGAGTTTCAAGTTGTGTATAGTAGGACTAACAACAGAATGACAATTTGATCTTGTGTTTTCCTTTTTCTTTGAGAGATAGGCCTAACAAAAGATTTCCTCCCTATCTGGGTTTCCACCATAATGAACTGTCATTTTGTCATATAATGTTTGAATTTCATGTTTAATTTTGAAATATGATTTACATTGTAGTCGTATATGCTGTCTTCCAAGGACAAAGGAGCGAAATTGGGCTTTTCTCAGGTATGAATTATCATTTGGTTTCCACAATTACACGGCCTATGGCTATGGGGTTTTTGTATTCTGGTTGTCACAGGTGGTGTTTTTCTTGTCAATGAAGGTTATTATTGTAGTTGGCTAGCATTTTTTTAAGCCCAACATTTTCTGTATTTTTTTCCTATTAGTTAAATACCCATTCCTAGACATAAAACCCATTCCTAGACATAAAACTATACAAATACCCTATACTATTTAATGTATATAAACACACCCAAAATAAACCCAAAAATCAACATCTGTATATTTTTTAATTTAATTATTAAGATGAAATACCTTTATTACCCTTTTAACATAAAATTGGAATTAATCAACACCAGATCAGAACTCATTTCACGACCTCCAGTCTTTCAGCTTCATCTTCAACCCCAATTTTCAATTTTTGTTCTTCCACCTCAGTTTTTGTTCAACCTCATCATTCTAAGCTTCGTCGGAGGGCTCTCCTGGGCCACCGACAATGATGCGCTGTTGAGGGCCTTTTCTCCGTTGGTGAGATCATCGAATCGAAGGGCCGTTTGACCCATGTTCTCTCTCTGCTACTCGATCTTCTGTTTCTCTATGTTACTTGATCTTTCTCTCCCAAAGATTGAAGATCGATAATTCCTTTTCATTTTTGTTTATTATTGTGTATTTGTTTGATTATACTTTGGCGTTTTGGTTTTGATGGACGGATTTGATTTGATTTGGTTTCTTTTTGTGTTTCCAGATCATCAACGATTGCGAGACCGGGAGGTCCAGGGGCTTCAGCTTCAGCTTCGGCTTCGTCACCTTCAGCAACGAGAAGGCCATGAGGGACGCGATCGAAGGCATGAACGACTAGAACTTCGACGACTGTAACATCACCGTCAACGAGGCCCAGTCTTGTGGAAGCGGCAGTGGTAGTAACAGAGGTTACAGCCACGGAGGTGGCGACATCGCATTGCCTATTTGATTTGATTTTTCTCTTTTTCTCTATCTTTGGTTTAAATGTGGAAAATGGATTAAAAAAACAATTTGTAGGTGTTTTCTGAATTTTAGTTTGCTATCTGGTGTTGGTTGATTTTGAATTGGTTATATGTGTTGGCAGAAAATTCATGCATTGCTGTCTCTCATCTGGAGTTGTTGTTCAGTTTAATCCCTGCAGGAGCTTGTATCCAAGTGTGTGAGGCTGGCTCACTTGTTTCATGTTTGATGTAGTAACATTAGTCATTTTGATTTGGCTGTAAGATTTAGCTATAAGGAATTGCTTTTTGCGTTTTGAAATCAAACCAATTCCTCATTTGAAACAATAAGTTTCTAGAATCTGTTATACACATGAACTTATTTGATGACTGCAAAGACCTATATTAATTTCTTGGATGATCAAATTGGCTATTTTTGGTATGAAATGCTTGCTAAATATGCATCTCTAACCCCGAGTGTAGCACCATGCGCTGTGACTTAACCCACAAAGCTTACTATTGAATGAAAAACAAGATATCCTCTTTTTATTTTCCTCTATTGATCTACTATATGGAGTTTCTTTGCCTTTTCTGCCCTGTTGAATTATGAATATGGATTTCTTAGTTCAATTTAGAAAATCTATGTTATTCTCTTATTGGTTCAGCATATATCTATTGAAATTTTGACGCGGGGAGTGAATGGTTTCATATTATCCCTGTAGTTTGTAGTGAAATGACATACTATTCAAATTCTGTATACTATTTCACCTTATCAGTTATGTGCCTTGGGCTTATGATTGTTATCTATGTTGTTCCAATTATTCTAGTCTTATTGTATGAATGGTCCTGAATGATTTTGTGTTCCAATTTAGAATGGGCCTCAATGATTTTGTGTTTTGGAGCTGAATACAAAAGCAGTGGTTCATACAGTTATGATTCTGGAAAATGAACAGCTGCCTGTGTATTTCATTTGAAACATGTCTGGGCATGGTTTGTATAATCTTTTTTCCTGGTGTCCCGCCCATTGTTCTTGTATCTTTCTGGCAATATGGATTTAATCCTCTTGAAAAGAAAAAAGAAGAAGAAGTAATTGACACACTAATAATCTGTTATAGCTGTGTTAAGTGATGGATGGTAGATGTTAAAACATGTGAACATACAAGCCTTGTTGATTTTAAATTCGAGAATGTTAATGTATGTACTCTATCTCTGTACCAACAGCCGAAGCAAATCCACGAGATTAAGGATTTCCTTCTAACTGGACGAAGGAAGGATCACGCTCTGTCAAAATCAAGAGGAGCAAAGATGCTGTCAAGTTTAAGGTTCGATGCTCCAAGTACCTTTACACTCTTTGCGTGTTTGATTTGGAGAAGGCCAACAAGTTGAAGCATTCCCTTCCTCCAGGTATATCATTTCGTTTTCAGTTGTGTCATTTATTATGATTTGCAACTCGCATGTGGTCATCTCTTTGAATTTAGGTGTATGAGAAAGCATGCACACATGTGGTTCCTATTGTTTTAATATTCCAGTAATGGAAGAATCAAGGGACTTTCTTTCTTTCTTTGTTTTTTTGTTTGTTTTTAAGGCTCACTTGTATAACTAACAACTAGTTTGCTATAATTTTGTATTTGTAGGTTTGAGCGTCAGGACCTGTGAAGAAGAGATTTGAGTAGCTTGACAAAATCTAAGGAATGCAATGGATTTGTTTTTTGTTGGGAATTTTGAAGAATTTATGGATTTGTGCACTGGTATTTGGGGTTTATATGTGGACTTGAGTTTTATTTATGGATACTGTGCTGTTTGAAATTTAGCACTTAGGGCTCGTTTGGGAATGCTTCTCTAGGAAGTACTTTAGCTCATAAGCATTGTCATTATAAAAATCTTGAAATTTCATAAAAAAATCCAAGTGCTTCTTGGAAAAGTACTTTGTTTTCAGTTGTATCATTTATTATGATTTGCAACTCGCATATGGTCATCTTTATGTGCTTTGATATGGCATTTGCAACAAGCCAATTTTGGCTTTTTGGGTGGTTGTGGGTCTAATATATGACTTTTGTAAATTTCAACAAGCTGGTAAGTTGATTTGTAGTATACAATTTGTTATCTGTAAGTCGTATGAGCAGTTGTTAACTTCCAGTAAGTGGTATGAACAGCTGTTATACTGTTTATACCCTGCAACTGAGTTGATTTATATAACATAGTATTAACAGTGTACTTCTATGACATATTATTAACATATTTTTAGTAACAAAGCACGCTCTATATTTTGCTCTATATATGGCTGTGCACTTGAAGTTTATGATATGCAAAATGTGATTTTTACTAGGAAAATAGTTCTATGATATAGCATTAACAATGTACTTTTGTGACATAGTATTAACAATGTATTTTTTTTTTTCTTCTAAAGGTATTTCCTTTTGCCTTTGCGATTGTATCTGGTGAAACTATGGACAATTGGAGGTGGCAGCAAAGGATATCGAATCTCTTGTTAGGGTTTTTTGGATTTCTTGTATGAAATGATATTTACAATGTTTTTCTATGAAATTGTATTAAGAATTTTTTTTCTATGAAATTGTATTAACAATATACTTCTATAGCGTGGTATTAACAATGCACTTTTATGACATGGTATTAACAATGTACTTTTATGACATGGTATTAACAATGTACTTCTATGATATCGAATCTCTTGTTAGGGTTTTTTGGATTTCTTGTATGAAATGATATTTACAATGTTTTTCTATGAAATTGTATTAAGAATTTTTTTCTATGAAATTGTATTAACAATATACTTCTATAGCGTGGTATTAATAATGCACTTTTATGACATGGTATTAACAATGTACTTTTATGACATGGTATTAACAATGTACTTCTATGATATGGTTTACTTTTTTTTTTGGGCCGAAAGTTATGGAATATGAGATGGTACAATGTTTGGGCTTGTTTATAAATTTGGGCTGGGTTTGTTTTGGGTGTTTTTTGAGTTTTTTTTCTGTTGAGCTTGATAGTGGCAGTGCTGTAATTTATTGGAACTTCAACACTAATTTGTTATTTAATAAATGGATTTTGGGTGTGTTTATGAAGTGTTTTCCATGTGGGGTTTTTTTATAATTTCAGCTCCTATTTTGGGTATATTAGTGAAGATCCCTTATTATTTTACTTGTTCAGTATCGAGATGCAGAGAGGCTTCTGATTCAGTTCAGCTGGTTTTTATCGAAGCTAGTGGGAAAATGAATTAATTAAAGATATACCGATAAAATTGACTGAGGGAACCTTGCCATTGTTAAATCTTCCAGTAATCAAATGCTTCCTTCCCCATGTGGACTCGGAGCGAAATTGCTTGGAACAAGCATGTAAACTCAATGATATTGATGAATTCAGAGCGGATTTGACATTGATGTGCTGTGAAAATAATCACTGTCAGTATAAATTTAATATAGTGTACACCATTTATCTTCAAGTCGTGCTAAAGATTCAAGTCTTCTAGATCTGTGTTTAATAAATAATGTATGAGTTCATGTTCCACACTCTCTTTTTATACTTGAAAATCAAACAAGAATAAAAGATTCCATTTACGAGAGAAAATAAAAAAAGTTCATATAAATGTAAACAAATCGTTTTGTCATCGTATGATTACTGAGAGTTACATGTGGGACTCTGCAAGATAATAACGGGGTCGTTTGATTAAAAGAAAAACTAATTAATCTTGACTTAGACTGATTAATTAGGTTGAGCTGCGGATTATTTAGCTACCAAGCTAGTTGGTTTTGCAAACATTTTTAAGTAACATCTTGCCAAAGCTTCCATTACCAGCTAACAGGTTGGCTACTGATCTAGTCTCTGCAGTGGCTGATCCCATGACCACCCAAACCTCCTCGGCTTTGCCTCCTCCTTCGACCCCTCCACCGAAATATGAGGTGTTCCTGAGTTTTAGAGGTCTGGACACTCGTAAAGGTTTTACTGACTATTTGTACAACACCTTAATGCAGAAAGGAATCCACATTTTCAGAGATGATGAACAACTCGACAGTGGAGAACCCATTTCGACACTCTTGAAAGCAATTGAAGAATCGCAAATTTCAGTCGTCATTCTTTCAAAAAACTATGCAACCTCCACATGGTGTCTGGATGAACTTGCCACCATGGTTGAACTTGCAGCAAACACCAAGTCCAGGCTGATTTTACCTGTCTTCTACGACGTGACGCCATCCGAAGTACGAGAACAAACCGGAGAACATTTTAAAGAGGTGTTTGCTCAACATGATAAAGATTTCAAAGGCGAGCCAGGAAAGGTGACAAGGTGGAAGGAATCTCTCACTGAAATAGCCAACCTCTCAGGATTTGATGTAAGAGGTTTGAGGTAAGGCTGGTGCTTTTATTACGAATTTTCCTTTTTGGGGGTAAAAATCTCTCAAAAGCTATAGAAGAAAACGTGAGAGTTACAAAACAAACCTCCTGAATAAACAGATAGATCAAATCCAAAGAAACTGAAGTGTGTGTTTTTTTTGCTAGAGAACTGAATGTGTTGTTGTAAGCTGTTAGTGTGTATACCTTACATAAATTTGATATGTGCTAGAAGTACATAAAAATCTGCGAAACTCTATGGAAAAAGTCATAGAGATTCCCTTTAAACTTACTGTTAAAAGTTAATGCTCATTTGTGAGAAGGTTCTACACAATCTCATGAAGAAAATATCCTAGAAGGATATTGAGAATTCTAAATGGAAAATCGGTGAATAAATCCCATGTCCTAGACAAGTCGTACTAATGTATTGTACTAGAATAATATAGTATTCTAGAGTAGTGTATCCAATTGTGGCTGTTGTTAAACAGTAGGAGGCGTGCAACAAGTCAGCAACAATGCCTATAAATAGGTATGCAAGCAACAGTGAAAGGTGGATTAGCCAAAAGAACTCCCATTGTTACCAAGGATGCCAAGAGCTAACCCACCAATCTATTAGGTTGCCAATAGCCACATAGAGGCCAATTAGCCTAATTCTATCAAGCAAAGAGTTGAGTAGCCAATAGCTACATCAGTAAAAGCCAATCAACTAGTCCTAAATCAACCCACCAATTAGCCAAGACCCACACAACTAGAAGGCCAAGCCATGTACTATCTCCTCCAGTCTAATAAAACACTTTGTTTCTAATTGTCCTATTATAAAATTATGAAATTATGTAGAAGGAAGAGGTTACACCTCAAAACCAATTGGCGATGGGGGAGTTGAAAAATACATATATTTGTAGAGCATGTGTGGCCGTTTAGGGCTCGTCAATGGGTCTAGCCCAAATTTAATGGGCCTGGGCCGGGTTGGGCCGAGTTTTAAAAAGGAGAGAGAAAATATCGGGCTAGGCCGAGCCGGGCTGGGTTTTTTTAGAAAATTCAAAGCCCAAGCCCGACCCATGAGACGGGCTTGAGAAAGCCCATTGGGGCCGGGCCGGGCCTAAACGGGCCCCACTTCATTAAAAAAAAAATCATAAACTTAATCATAAAGGCATTTTAGCCCAAATTTGAGATTAAACTCACTTAATTCCAATATTTTCACTTCAAACCAAATTCATAAAACACTCAATAAAGTCACACAACTTATAAGATTTTTCACAAAAATAATAAAACCAAGTATTATTTTTTAGGTTATTACATAATTAGATTGTAATACGTTTTAAGAAATAATTTTAAAAAATAATAAGTATCAAAAAAATATTTTTTTAAAGGATGGTATGAATAAATATGCAAATATTTGGTGATGTGTTCAAGAAAAGCATGATTATATTTGGTGGTACGATTATGTTTCGTGATATGATTATATTTGGTGATGTGATATGTTGTTCATCTTATATATATAATTTTTGGATTAATAATTAACACAAATTAATGTGCTAATCATCTAATTATAAACTAGGAATGAGTAAAGAAAAGTAAATGAAATGAAACAAATTATATAGGTGATTTAAGTGATATAATCATAAACCTAAACTCTTATTTATACATAATTATATATGTATGCGGGCCTAACGGGCCGGGCTTTTGTGGGCAGGCCGGGCCGGGCTTTCTTGGGCCAGGCCTATGGGCCGGGCCGGGCCCCCATCGACCCATGACTCCGCGGGCCAAATGATGAGGCCTTGGGCTTTACACGTGGGCAAATGTATAGCTCTGATATAGTGAAGAAATACATTCCCTTGATTGTATTCGTTGTTGAGTGTGCAGTATATATAGCATACATGAGTCGATAGCTAAACAAAAGCCAACATGATCTAGGAGTCTACAAAGTGATATACAATATGAAATAAATTGTGAAGATTATCGAAAGTAGCTAGAGAGGCAACATACTTGGACTCTTGAAGAATGCTAACAGTATATCACCTCAAGAAAAACTTTATAATAGTCCATATAAATCTAAATCTAATAGCCTTTCTTAAAGTATATGAAGAGAACGGTGCATATTGAGAGGTAGGAAACCTACTGTAGTATGACTAGAAAACGATAAGTTCACATTTTTACCTTCTTTAATTATGATGTTTACGCACCCAAATACTTAACATAATGCTCTAACCTTTTTGCAGATATGCGAGAGAAGTGATTACAAAGATAGTTGAACGTATTTTTGCTGAATTGAATAACACAAATCTCACATTCTTAAATGATTTAAAGGACTTTATTGGTATGGATTGTGTAAATGAAATTAAAGCCAAAATGAGTTAGTGTATAGGGTTTGTTGGAGCAGGATTTTTTTCAAGAACACAGGTTCTTGACTGAAGTCCGCATGCTTCCTTGGTTGAAAGAGAACTCCGAATTACGTCCCCGAGGTCGAACGGTGGAAATGGGGTGAGTACCTGCAAAAGTCACTCCGACGCTCAAGTCAGTGTTTGTGCAGCGTACTCTTAGTGTTCAATTGAATTTCTCGTACCTTTGCTGGAGGTTTAGCCGGGTTTTTATAGCGCTTCGACTTCTTGGGTTTAGCCCAACTTCCTTAGCTTTGCGCATCCTGTCCTCCACTTCATGGTAATGGGATCAGATGAGCGTGTCTCCCTCGCTCCACAATTTTCTAGTGGGAGGGAAGTTCGATCATCCCACGTATTCTAGTTGTGGCATATGGGTTAAGTCATGATACGTGAGATTTGGTCCCCACAGTGCCCCCCTTTTTTCCTCTCTACACACTTCGCAGGTGGAGAGGGACAAAATGATCTAAGTGGGACTTTGGAACAGGATTTCTTCGGATTGAGCGCATGTCGTCATGGTGGGCTCATGGCTGAGCCCAAACAAACCATATGTTTTCCTTCTTGGGCATGCTGGTCAAACCCAGAAATATGATTCCTATTGGCCTGTCACCAACCCATGCACGTTGCTTTCACACCTTGCATGTGAAATATCCAAACATGAATTTTCATGCACGTTGCTAACTTTTCAAGTTCCAACTGTGGACTGTTATCCCTATGTGGAGTATCCAAGTGCAGACAACCAATCCCGTGTGCAAGTGGACCCTTTTCTTTATTTTGGATTTCTGCACCTCTGCCGATCCGATGGGCCCATGCGCATTTTCCTCTTTGCTAACCGACCCCAGTTGGGGTGCGCTTGGCTTTAAGCTTTTGCCGATCCGGTGGGCCCCATGATCCTTGTTTTCTCTTTCCTAGCCGATCCCAAATGGGTTGGCGTGAGCCTGGTTTTAAGCTTTGCCGATCTGGTGGGTCCCATGACTCTTGGTTTCTCTTTGATAGCCGATCCTAACCTTAGTTAGGGTGTGCTTGGGTTTGAGCTTTTGCCAATCCGGTGGGTCCCATGCCTCTTAATTTCTCTTTGCTAGCCGATCCCAAGCTTTGAGCTTTTACCAATCCGGTGGGTCCCATGCCTCTTGGTTTCTCTTTGCTCCAAGATGTTCACGGTTTTTTTTTCTTCTTTCTTTGCACTTGAGCTATCCATGTGGGCCCCAATACCCGTTCGCTGTCCATCCGGAGCCGTGCGCCTTTGGTTTCTCAACCGATTCGAGGTGTTCACAATTTTTTTTCTTTCTTTCTTTGAGCTTGAGCTATCCATGCGGGCCCCAATAACCCTTAGCTGTCCATCCGGAGCCGTGCGCCTTTGGTCTCTCAACCGATCCAAGGTGTTCAGGACTTTTTTTTTTTTGCTAGCCGATCCGAACCCCAGTTGGGGTGAGCTTGGGTTTGAGCTTTTGCCAATCCGGTGGGTCCCAGTGGGTCCCATGCCTCTTGGTTTCTCTTTGCTCCAAGGTGTTCAAGACCTTCTTTTTTCCTTTTCCTTCTTTCTTTCTTTCTTTGCGTTTGAGCTATCCATGCAAGCCCAAATACCCCTTAGCTGTCCATCCGGAGCCATGCACCTTTGGTCTCTCAATCGATCTAAGGTGTTCACGACTTTTTTTGTTTGTTTTTGTTTTGTTTCTTTGCACTTGAGCGTCCATGCTGGCCCCAATACCCCTTAGCTGTCCATCCGGAGCCTTGCACATTTGGTCTCTCAACCGATCCAAGGTGTTCATGACTTGTTTTTTTTTTCCTTCTTCTTTTTGTGTGTGTACCTTCTGGACTCCATATGCCTTCAGTTTCTCCTTTTCATTTTCACCGACTCCCAAGCGGTCCACGATCTAGTCTTTGCGTGAGGGGGTGAGCAAGCCTAGCTCCGTAGGTGTACTTACTACCTTGCACCACTTATTACTTACATCCATTGCTCTTCTTTGTTTTTTGTCGAAGTGCGTGCATCTTTTTGTCAGAGAAGCACATGCGTTGGGTAGAAATAATTTCGACTAGTCATATTAGACCAGGCTTTGTTGCCAAGCCTAAGGCAAATATCTGAGTTGGCCACATCGAACCTTATCTTTGGTTTTGAAAAACTTCTTCCCGTGACTTATGTGAATTATTTTCCCAATCTACGCCCCTGCTATAAAAAGTTGGTCGATAAAGATACATCAATTCGTAAAATCTTTTATACTTTGCTTTTGTTCTTCATATATAAGCTGAAGGGAGAGGAAAGTACTATGTGCGTTTGAGAACTCCGCCGAAGGGTTTTTGTTCCTGCCACCACCTAGTAAGTACTATTTTCATCTTTGCTATTTTCATGTCGAGCCATGAGATTTGGCCTAAGTCAGGTGGTGTCCCACCGAGCTACGAGATACTTAAGGCTTGCACTAGAGGATGAGTTCTTGACAACGTGGGGATCTATCCTCTTCCTTTATGGTTGAATATGTACACTGGTGCCGATATCCCTATGGGTTCTTTAATTCTCTCGCCGGCCCACTTAGAGCAAGTTAGGTTTCCACTTCATCCCCTCTTTCACATGCTGATGTTCTTCTTAGGTTTTCACCCCATGCAACTAAACCCGACTTCTTACCTTCTCATATCTGGGTTTCTAGTCGTCGGTTTGAAGTGGGGTATGTCTCTTAGTTTTAATGATTTCATGTACCTCTACGACTTGGCTTGTGTTAGGGGGGAAAGTCACTATTTCTTTTTTATGTCTGGGCTTGGTAAAAAGGTATTTACTTGTAAGCCCACTTCCACCAAGTACTGGAAAAACCAACATCTCTTAATCACTGGGGAGTGGGCGGCACCTGAGATGTCTAACATATTTATGTCTTTGAAATATAGCTTATTGTATTTGTGCGGGTTTAACTAACCTCTTCTTTTGGCAGTACTTCCTTCGAACAAAAGGTATCTCCTTCCTGAGGACCGGATCGCTTGGTTGGAGGAGAACTTGGCTGGTCAGGTGTGGGATATCACATGCTTCGTTGACTCTGCGACTCTTATTCGTCTCTCATCTGCTCGTCGTACGATGATTTACCGACCTTTCACTTTAGCTGATTCAAACCTGTGCAAGATAGACTTGTTCAAGGACATTTGTTCCGTCGACGTTGAGCTTTGTTGTACCGAGGATTCAGCGTCTCTTATCCAGGCCATCTTTCAAGAAAGGGAGGCTGAGTTGGCTCAGCATAGTAGCTCCGAGGACTGTGCATCCGGGTCTGAGTCTGATCAGTCAGATATGTCAGCGACACGCTCATTGTTGGTCCCAGGCAGCAGGGAAAGGAGACCGGAAAAAGGGCCTGAGCCCTCTGGGTCTGCGGAGAAGTCCCGTCATGCTTCACATGTCGTTTTGGGTTTGGGTTCACCTAATGTATCAGCTTCGAGTGCTCCGTCCCAACCTCAGCAAGTTCCTTGTGCCCCTACTCATGCTAGCTCACTGGGTGAGAATGACTTCACGACCATGACTGACGAACAGATGTGGGGTTACCAATCACAGTGCTTGAACGCGGTACGTTTGGGATTTGTGCTGGTGTCATCCATTTACCATGTCCTATAATAGTTGCATATGTAATGCCCACTTTTTATTTATTGCAGATGGTTGGAATTCACAACGCGCAAATGGCGAGGTTTCAGGCTATGAGCTGTGAAATATACGAAAAGACGGCAACCCTCGAACTTAGCGGGAAGCGCATCAAGGAATGTGAGACTGAGCTCGAACAACAGGAGCTGGTGGATGACTATGAAGATGACTATGAAGATGCGAGACTGAGCACCGGTTTGTGGCGGGCCCAGATGACTATGAAGATGAGTTGGATTTAAGGGCTTCACCTCACCTGCTGGATTCTCCACTTGTGCTGGGCCTACCTCGTAGACTATTCCTGACCCACTTGATGACGCACCCTAGGTTGCTTTATTTCGTTCATTGCTTGTTGTATTTTCTTTTCGGCTTTGTTTTGGTTTTGATATACTCAACTATCTTGGGCCCGTTCCCAGAATTCTCGACTCACTTTATCAGACTTTATGAGTTATCCACTTGGTTTGAATTTAAACCCTAACGTAAGTACCTGAGGCTTAACGTAATGGTTTTTCAAACCTGGCAAAGGTCTTCCAGGGATGAATCAGCATTTTCAAATTCAAAAAACATGGGATTGGATATCCTATCGTCTTCGCATTAAGAACTTATCAGGCGTCCCTTAGTGAGCTACGTCTCTAGGTAAGCTTCTATATAAAGGGTAATTTGGTTTTTAGGTGAACATACCTATCCCAATCATGGCTTATAGACGCAAGCTAAAACTCCATTTCCGCATTTGGGCAAATGTTCTAAACAAAGGAGATTCTCCGAGAAGGAGGACTTCATTTCTGTCAAGGAGGGAGTCCCCACAGCGAGATTCCAAGAGCCCTAACGGAATCATTGAGATATGCTCACAGGATTCTTCTGCCGACTCTCCGACGAATGCTTCGAATTACTCGGTGGTCCCCGACTTGCTCAGTGGGTCCAGGTCTCGGTCTAGTGATGCCAGAGGTGGAGGAAAGGCTACTATTAGAAGGCACACCCCGAGCGCAGGTCATCCTTGCTTTGTTGGAAGGACGTGGGATGAAGTCGGTCTGTCTTGCGTTCCTCGCTGCTCTTGTCACTTCGATCACAGCATGTTGTTGGCGGAACGTGACTTACTCAAGGAGGATCTGGCATATGTCAGTGCCCACGTGACTCGTCTCCAGAGTGATCTTGCTGATGCGGATCGCGCCGTGTCAACCGCTCATTCTGATGGCATACATGACGGATTTAAACAGGGTATCTACCACTTCAGTGTCAAGGCCAAAATGGTTTACCCTTACGTGGATTAGGACTGTCTCCCCTTGCCATCAGACTAGCCTATGTTACTTATGGGTTCGCACCTGTAGAGTCAGTAGGTTTTATGTACTTTCCACCTTCGAATAATTCGGAGGCCTTCCTCCTGTGAATATCTCATGTGTTTCCGTTTTATGGCCATAAGAGCCTAATGTTATTGTTATGTTTCATCATGCGGTCTTCGACCTTGTCACATGCATATCATGTTGCTTGATCTCTAACCATGTCATGGTCTCCGATCATGTCGTAATCTTTGATCACTTCTTTATGCGCGATCTCTAATCGCTTCAAATAGTCTTCTTCACAATATACTATGACTAGTAATGCGGTATAAGTAATTCCCGAAATCCGGTAGAAGAAAGAATATAAACAAGCAAATTTTTTTTGATTATACATAATTACATAACATAATTGCCAACAAAAATTTGTTTATTTTTAGAGCTTGATCTTGATAAATCTGCGGATCTAAATAGATTCTTAAAGTAGACAGACAAAAGGGGTTAGAGACCACTCAATAAATGAAATACCTAAAAAGGTTTCTTTTGAGTTATTTGAGAGTTATTCAACTTGAGTTATGAGGGTGCAAATACAAATAATATATATATATATATTTTTCGGTTGGGAAGAATAAGAAAAAAGTACTTAAAATCAATAATTTAATTAATTAATTTATTTTATGGATATGTTTGATGTTATAATTCTATACTATAGACATAATTTATAATTTTCTTGAGCCGTACGAGGAGAAAACTTCTTATACGTTTCTAGGGGGGGGGATTGTTCAACTATCCCAATGAGCCATTTATCGAATCGTTGCAATTGATGTTCGATCCCAATAAAAACCCTAATGAACCTAAAAAAAGAATAAAGGCCCAGCAGAAATTACTTGTTTTTCGAGACCCTGCTATAAGTTCTATCCATATACGTTCTGATCGCCGACTCATACTATAACTAGACCTAGTTGCATTTTATTGGAATTGGGAGAATAACAAAAATAAATTTTATTTTACTTTTTTTGTTTCCGAAGTAACTCTCATCAACTAGCACTATTATGATGTGAACGTTTAGGGGGTAATTCATCGAATTTCTTAGATCCGCGTGGCGATCGGCAGTAAGGTGAGGCGAACGACGAAGAGCTAGTGAGTGGGTAAGACAGGGTGTAGCGCAGTCGAAAATGTTTGATTCATCTATTATTATAGACGATACTAACAAAAATAGAGTAACATAAGTAAGAAATCAATTCATCATTTGTGACATTTACCCGTGTCGCACTTTTGAATCAACAGATTTATCGGTCAACTCTGGAGTTGACTAAACTAATATATGCATATAACTAATACATGTATATATATATATAATATTTAAATTGAAATTATAAATAAAGTAATATGTTCCAATGGTTGGCACCTCGATGTCGGCTCTTCGCCACCTGGGGCTATAGTATGTTCCAAGGGTTGGGCTGTTCGCCCATTAAAACAGTACGTGAGCTGGGTTCAGAACGTCGTGAGACAGTAACAATACTCGCCACTTGGAATAATCACATTAATAGTTGCATTGACAGTTATCTTCATTCTCAAATTTGTATTGATAGTTATATTTTAAGCAATAGTGACAATTACAGTGACAGCTACATTTATAGTTACATTTGTAGCTTAAAGCGTAAATAGTAGTAAAAGCGAGAGTTCTAGTATAAAAACTAGCACAAATGGTAGTGATTTTACTTTAAGTTCTAAAAAATTTAAATGTAACTAAAAAATACAGGCATTTGTGGATTCAATGCTTAAAATTGTTATGGATTAAATTATAAAAAAATTTTAAAATTAAAAATGAATATTTGTGAACAATTATTGAATGTTATTTGAAATGAATATAAAGAACCTTTTTCATAAAAATATCACCTACTAATAAATTTATATTCCAACACAGAATGAAAAGGACAATATACAGGATGGGAGAAGTTGTGATACTTGGCTCGATCCATGATCCAAAAACGCAGGATCAGGATATTCAGGATATAATAATATATAAAAAAAGAATATACTAAACTAATATAAAAAAAAATATTATAAGAATACGCCAATCCTAAGGATCCATAGGATTAATTGTGGATCCAACCCAACAATAAAAGAGTTAGTTGTTTCGTCTTAGATTTTTGTATTTAAGATCTTGTATATCTATATAAGTATGTATCTATCAAAAATCTATACATCTATACAATAGGATCTTTTTATTGTATTCGGCTCAATCCTTTTACTAAAAGATTGGGCCGAGTTTAATTTCAATTCAATTAAGAGAACTAACAGAATAAGGACGAATCTTTTTTTTTTTTTTTTCAAGACTTACTTGGATCATAACACGGATATCTATTTAGTAGAATATGGTATAACATGTGGCTTCCTTCGGGCATAAGCTCTTATGTATAAACATGATATTATGGGTAAATGAATTATAACTATTTTCAAATAGATCTGGGATCGGGGGGAATTTCTTAAATGTAAAGTCAATATATCTATATGTATTCGGAAATCATGTGAAAGGGATGTTACTATTTTAGTACTTTTAGTCTTTTGATCAAGCACATTCTGTGCCCATGGATTAATATATGCATTTTCTTATTTACAATGTCTTCGACCACGTGGATTCGGGTGATCCTAATTTAAACAATCATGGCCTTCGACCAAACATTTCGAATGTGAAGAAAACATGTGTTGCATTAAGCGTTCATTGAACGATGGACAATTTAGGGGAAATTCGAAAATGAAACCAACAAGCAACAAAGAAATAAAAACTATAAAATCAAATGAAATACTTCCTCAGATGAGTCGCATTCCAATGGCGTGGTATGTATTGACCGCTCTCGATATGCCTCAGCATATAGGCCCATTTTCTATAAGCTTCCATTACCTCGTACAGTCCTTCCTATGTTCGTCCAAATTTTCCTGGGTTTAGTCCTTGGTATTCTCCATGACCTTCCTGAGTACCCACTCGCCTACTTTGAATTTTCTCAATCGTACTCGTTTATTGAAGTCATGGGCTGCCTGGTTCTGGTAGTTTTCAAGTTGTAATGCTGCAGCTTCCCACTGTTCTTTAAGCAGGTCAAGGCTGTGAGCTAGCTGCTGCTCATTGTCATTGATCCCTACCACCAATGTCCTGACTGTGGGTAGTTCAATTTATGTGGGGATGACGGCTTCAGTTCCATAAGCCAAGAAAAAAGGGCTTTCGCCGGTTGGTTTTTGTTTGGTAGTACGGTATGCCCATAACACGTTTGGCAGTTCTTCTGACCATTTGCCCTTGCGTTTTTCCAGCTTTCGCTTCAAGCAATCAAAGATCATACGATTAGTTTTCTTAGCTTGCCCGTTTCCTTGAGGGTAACTTCGGGACGAGAACTGTTGAATGATCCCTTTTTCCTCCTAGTAACTTCTGAATTTACGGTTATCGAACTAGGTTCTATTGTCCGTCACGATGGCCCTTTGTATCCCAAAGCGACATATTATATTGCGCTATATGAATCTCACCACATCTGTTTGAGTCACCTTCTTGTAAGCCTCGACTTCCACCCACTTGGTGAAGTAGTCAGCGGCCAAAAGGACAAACTTCTTGCCCCCCACTGCAGTGGGTAATGGTCCCACGATGTCCAACCCCAACTTCTTACCCCCAACTGCAATAGGTAATGGTCCCACGATGTCCATCCCCCACTTCTTGCCCCCAACTGCAATGGGTAACGGTTCTACAACAGAGTTAAGTTTCTTGACTGGTTGTCTGATAAGAGGTGCATGCCTTTGATATTTATCACATTTTCGTAAAAATTGTTTTGCATCTCGGGCCATGTAAAGCCAAAAATATTCTTGGGTCAGCGCTTTATGGGCTAAGCTCCTCCCACCCGTGTGGTTTCCACATGTCCCCTGGTGTATTTCTTTTAGCACCCATTCGACTTCACGTGAATCGAGGCATATGAGATATGACCCTGAAAAAGACTTATGAAAAAGCGTATCATCTATAATTGCATACATGACGGCCTTTATTCGTAATTTTCTGGTCTCAATCGGGTCATCGGGTTGGATTCCCTTCGTGAGATAGTTCATGATTGAAGTCATATATGTTTCTTCTTCGGAATCAAGCTGCATAATTCCAAGATCGATTTGTATACTGGGATTCGATAAGAGTTCCACCGGGGCGACCCTTACGTCTTCCACCGACTTTGATGAGGTGTGGGCCAAGCGATTTGCCTGACCGTTCATTTCTCTCAGTATTCGCTCAAACTCTATTTTTTTGAACCTATTGGCTAAATCCTTTACCAGCCATTGATATGCACCCATTCGTTCATCCTTAGTCGTGTATTCCTCAGTTGTCTGGCCGACTATGAGGCGAGAGTCGCTGCGGACAACTAAGTGCCTACCTTCAACGTCCTGGCTAATTGGAGTCCTAACACTAGGGCTTCATATTCAACCACGTTATTTGAGGAGGGGAAGTCTAATTGGACGGAATACTCCAGGTCCACTCATTCGGGCGACGAGAGGACAATTTTCACTTCAGCTCCCGCCTGATTGGGTGATAATTTGGTTTCGCTGAGGTGCGAACCTCCTCTGTTTCTGCTGGTACAGGGAATGGTTTGGGTCAACGTTCAGCCGATGACACGCAATCTCTGGGTCAATCTCCGGCATGTCTATATGTGACCACGCGAATACGTCCTTATTCTCTCTTAATAACTTCGTTAGTTGTTCTACCTCATCTTTAGGTAGGAGGGAGCCCACCAACACTTTATTATCAAGATAAGAAGGATCCAGAACTTCCTCATTGAGTGGCTCAATCGTCGATTGCTCTGAGTTATCCTCCTCCTTTTGCTGTGGTGGGTCCTCCGTTAATTGCTATAAATCATCGCCCTGCTGCGAAATCGCAACCTTAAGGCTAGTTGCTATGCTTTAGCATCTTCTGGCCGCTACCTGATCCCCCATGATATCCACTGTGGTTCTCCCATCTTCAGATAGGCACCTCATCACTTGGCAACGTGTCGATGCTTCACCATCCATTCGATGAATCCAACTCCTTCCCATTATAGCGTTATATGCGCTCGGCACATCCATAATTACGAAAGTAACGAATAAGGTCTTACCTGAGGCAATAACTGGCAGAGTCTCGTCTCCGATCGGTTGTGCTTTCGTCCTTCGAATGCGTAGATCGATGTTGGGTTTGGTTGAATCTCTTTTTCATCCAACTTCATTCTTTTGAAGGTGCTCCAGCATAACGCGTCTGCACTACTTCCTCCCGTCAATCATTAATTTTTTCACTATCGAATTAGGAACGTGGAGGGTCGCCACTAATGCGTCGTTGTGAGGGAACTCAATTCCTTCCATGTCTTTCTGCGTGAACAAGATGACTCTAACCTTTTCCAGGGCTTTGGTGGACTCGAGCGCAGATGCGATGCCGTTTATGCATTGAGCCTTTTCAGCTCGTCTTTTTTCAAACCGGGATTAGGCCTCTTTTCCTTCCACGGGATTCGGTCGACCATGGATGGTGTTGATCTCCAGCAGTTCTTCATTTGCGATATTTTCGGTCATTGTTTTCGACCCACCTTCTTCACTTGCCTTGTTCTCGGGTTCAGCGCGGTACTGGGATAACATTCTCTTTCTCAACATTGCCTCCACCTGATACCTGAGACTTCGGCACTCATCGGTAGTGTGCCTAAAGTTGTTATGATGGGCGCACATCTTGTTTCTGTCTTGCTCCTTTGGGGATTCGCGGATCGCAGGTGGTATTCGAAATATACCTTTGCTTTTATTCTCGTGAAAAAGTTTGGCCAAACTCATCGTGAGTCTAGTGAAGGGTCGGCTTTGCTTAGATCCATTGGTAGAGTCTTGTCTCGAGGAGTATCGCTTCGTCTCCACCTTTTGATCTGGTGGAGGCTTTGGGATTATAGTGGTGGAAGTGGCGCGTTTTGACTGGGTGAGTTCCTTTTCTTCCAGTTTGATGATTCCATCCGCCTGGGCCATTACGTCCCTCATATCCACTGGTAGAGTCTTCACTAAAGATATGTGCATTTTTGTCCCGGGTATGACCCCCTCACGAAACACTAGCGAAGCAGTATGAGAATCACACTCCTCAAGAGTAGACATTTCCTCCGTAAAACACCTGAAATAGTTTTTGAGGCTGTCTCTGACACTTTGCTTCGTGCTGAATAGGATCGTGATGTCCTTTCTCCTCTTTTGATTGCAAATGTATTGAGATATAAACATTTCACAGAGTTGGGTGAAATCACCAATAGACCTTGGTTTCAACTGTCTGAACCAAATCAGGGCCGATCCTGACAAACTTGAGGGGAACAACTTACACAGCAGGGCCTCGTCATCTCTTTTGAGAACCATTTGTTGTTGGAAGTGATAAATACGTTCAATAAGATTAGTCGTGCCCTCGAACAGCTTAAATTTAGGTTGGGTGAACTTAATTGGCTTTTTCGCTTTCAGGATGTCCTCTGTGAATGACGACTTGCAAATTCCTTTCGCCACCTCTAAAGCTAGTTCCGCGGGTGCTTGTGGCTTGTACCCTCGAACAATCTTCTCGATTTGATTGCGCAAATCAATATCTTTTGCCTTTTTCGCCATTTTCTATAGGTCAAGATCTATGTCTTGATCTCCTGCAGTGATCTTGTCACGGATGCTCAAGTGCATGCTGCTAGAGGAGTCTCCTTCAGAGACCTCATGTCTCTACTTTCTCTTGCCCTCTTTTGAACCCTTACGGCAAGCATGTTCTGCGCCTTCTCCAGAGCTTTCTCTGCTACCTTTCTTGTTTCGCGCAATTCTTTCATGATTTCCCTAAACTGGATAACAGCAGGGCTTGGTTCCCCATCCTAGGCGTTAGACATTGCGCTTCTAGGTTGAGGAGTGGACATACTATTCCCTGAGATGGAGGTGTTTAGAGTTCCATGTGCAGGTTTAGTCATAATTATCATTAATTTTGCAGGATTCCCATAGACGGCGCCAATTATTAGAGCAGGATTTCTTTCAAGAAGAAATACCTCCACAGGTTCTTGACTGAAGTCCGCACGCTTCTTTGGTTGAAAGAGAACTCCGAATTACATCCTCGAGGTCGAACAGTGAAAATGGGGTGAGTACCTGCAAAAGTCACTCCGACGCTCATGTCAGTGTTTTTGCAGCGTGCTCTTAGTGTTCAATTAAATTTCTCGTACCTTTGCTGGAGGTTTAGCCGGGTTTTTGTAGTGCTTTGAGTTCTTGGGTTTAGCCCCACTTCCCTAGCTTTGCGCATCTCGTCCTCCACTTCATGGTAATGGGATCAGATAAGTGTGTCTCCCTCGCTCCGCACTTTTCTAGTGGGAGGGAAGTTCGATCATCCCACGTCTTCTAGTTGTGGCATATGAGTTAGGCCATGATACGTGAGATTTGGTTCCCACATGGTCGGAGGAAGTTTGTGTAGTAGGGATTTGTGGGATGCGAGGGATTGGTAAGACTACCATTGCAAAGGCTCTATCTCAAGGAATTCGAAATCAATTCGAAGCTTTCAGTTTCATTTCTAAGGTTGGAGAGATATCTAGAAAGGAAAGTTTATTTCATATCCAAGAACAACTTTGTGATCACTTGTTGAATAAAAAAGTAAGTACAAAGAATGCTGATGATGTGATATGTAAGAGATTGTGTGGCAAACGAGTGCTTATAATTCTTGACAACGTGGATGAATTAGAACAAGTAGAAGCTGTAGCTGAAAAGGATGATGCAGAGTTATCTAATCGGTTTGGTAAAGGAAGTAGAATCATCATAACCACAACAGATGACAAATTGTTGGTAAATTATAAGCCAATGATATGCAGGATTGATAACTTACTCAACAAGAAGCTCTTCTTCTCTTCTGCTGGAAAGCCTTCAAAAAAGACCATCCAATGGATGGTTATGAGAAGTTGTCTTATAAATTTGTAGATTACATTGATGGTCTTCCTTTGGCTCTAGAAGTTCTCGGTACCTCCTTAAACGACAAAAGTGTAGAATATTGGTCGAGTAAATTGGCTCCTTTAAAAGATAATAACTACTCCAGTGAGAAGAAAATTATTGATGTTCTTAAAGCAAGTTTTGATGGATTAAGAATCAAGAACAGCAGGAAATGTTTTTGGACACGGCATGATGCATGATTTACTACAACAACTGGGCAGAGAAATTGTTCGTGGAGAACCCAAAAAGGAAGGAGAATGCAGCAGATTGTGGCTTCATACAGACGCCCTTCCTGTACTGAAGAAAAATAAGGTAAGAATTTGGTATAACCATATAGTACTCCCTAAAAAATGCATTTTGATTTTACCAATGCTAATATTTAATGGATTTTGAGAAACAAATTTTCTTTTGAATGCCTATGTTTCATATTCACTTAGATTAAAAAGCTGTTTAGTTATTATTTTAAAGGTAGATGTCTACTTCATTTGAATTTCAAATTTTTGGTTTGCTGAAACGAGCTTTCAAAGTTGCTAATACTCTATGGCATGAATACTTTTCTATTATGTGTTGGGGACTCCTTATTTAGTTAGGATTTCGATTACTTATCCGTTTGTTTAGTCCTATTGTAATTGAGATTTATTTCCTATTTGATCTCTTTTAGGGTTGGCACATCTTTCTACTTCTTTATACATAACTTTATATTGGGAAAGAAAACATATCTGAAAATTATCATATACTTTGTTTGGCATGGTTGCATTTAACTCTGTTACCTTGATATATTCCCATGAGGATATGGCCTATATCTTGGCTCCGACGAGTGCTACTCCTCGGGGGGGGAGGAGATCAAAGAGAAGTTGTGTTTGCGTGAATTAGGTCAAGTTGATATAGAAGAATTCTCCTTTAACGTTGCTGTTTATAACTTTGCCTTTGTCCTTGCCTTTGCTCTTACTTTGCTTTGCCTTGCCAGTGCTTTGTGTTGGGTTACTATGATATTATATGGGGTAATGCTTATCATTTTAGGATTGGTTTATTTATGACATGTGGTTAATGTTAAAAATAGTCGTAGGGTATTTTCTGTTGGCGTGAGCCATAATTCAGGGATCTCGTGATCCTTGATTTCCTGATGTAATTCACGTTACCTAATTAGAATAATTACCTAGCTAGGATTCTTTGTAATTTGTTAATTACTTTTTCTTGTAGGAAAAGTCAACTTGTACTTGTATATATATATATATATATATTTTGAACTCACCACAGTTGCTTTGTTTGATTCAGGAGCAGATCTTAACTGTATCCAGAAAGGTCTAATCCCCACTAAGTATTACCAGAAGCCTAGAGAGTCCCTTAGTACTGCCTCCGGGAAATCTCTTCAGTTAAATTTCGAATTACCAAAAGCCCATATTTGCCAAAACAAAGTCTGTTTCAAAACCTCGTTTGTACTCGTTAGAAACATCACTGACGAAGTCATCTTAGGTTTACCTTTTCTTGCTTTATTGTATCCTTTCCAGGTAGAATACGATGGTATCATTTCTACCTATTTAGGCGAAAAGGTCAAGTTTGAATTCTTAACGAAACCAGAGTTGCATAATTTAAAAGCCTTACAAAAACAATCAGTCTCTAAATCTGTTCAAGTTGTCCGAAAAACTAATCAATTGAAATTTCTTAAAGAAGAAATTAGGTTTAAAAGAGTCGAACAACAACTTGCTGATAAGGCCTTACAATTGCAGATACAGTCTTTTGAAAACAATTTGAAAAATGAAATTTGTTCTGAATTGCCTACTGCTTTTTGGTATAGAAAACAGCACGTCGTCTGTCTTCCCTATATCAAAACCTTTAGTGAAAAGAATATCCCCACTAAAGCCCGGCCAATTCAGATGAATCAAGAATTAATGGAATTTTGTAAAAAAGAAATCCAAGAGTTGCTCTCAAAAGAACATAATTCGCAAGAGTTAAGTCCCCTTGGTCGTGTCCTGCTTTTTATGTCCAGAAAAATGCTGAACTAGAAAGAGGAGTCCCGAGATTAGTTATCAATTATAAGCCTCTTAATTCGGTTTTGGAATGGATTAGGTATCCTATTCCTAACAAGAGAGATCTCATAAACCGATTAGGAAACGCAGTTGTCTATTCCAAATTTGACATGAAAAGCGGTTTCTGGCAAATCCAGATAGATGAGTCAGATAGATATAAGACTGCATTTGTTACTCCTTTCGGTCATTATGAATGGAATGTTATGCCGTTTGGTCTAAAAAATGCCCCTAGTGAATTCCAGAATATTATGAATGATATCTTCAATCCATACAGTCATTTCTCGATTGTTTATATTGATGATGTTCTCATTTTCTCTGAGTCAGTTGAACAACATTGGAAACACTTGCATAAATTCCTTCATATAGTCAAACAGAATGGTTTAGTTGTCTCTGCCAAGAAAATTAAGTTGTTCCAAACCAATATTAGATTTCTTGGTTTCCAAATCTGCCAGTCTCAAATTTCCCCAATTGATCGAGTCATCCAATTTGCTGATAAATTTCCTGATCAGATCCTTGATAAAAGTCAACTCCAGAGGTTTCTAGGGTCTCTAAATTATGTCTCTGACTTCTATCACAATCTGCGAAAATAATGCAAGCCCCTATTTGATAGATTGCAGAATAATCCTCCTCCTTGGTCAAGTCTCCATACTGAAGTTGTCAAACAAATCAAAGCCCATGTCAAGACACTCCCCTGTCTTGGTATTCCTTCAGTTAATTCTTTCAAAATAGTTGAAACGGATGCCTCTGACATAGGTTATGGTGGCATTCTCAAACAGAAAGTCAGTCCAGATTCTCCAGAACAAATTGTTCGTTTCCATTCTGGAACCTGGACTCAGTCACAATATAATTATAGTACTATTAAAAAAGAAATATTAGCTATTGTATTATGCATTAGTAAATTTCAAGATGATTTACTTAATCAAAAGTTTTTAATAAGAGTTGATTGCAAATCTGCAAAACATGTTTTAGAAAAAGATGTTCATAACATTGCATCTAAACAGATTTTTGCACGATGGCAAAGTATATTAAGTATATTTGATTTTGACATTGAATATTTGAGAGGTAGTGAGAATTCAGTCCCTGATTTTCTTATTCGAGAATTTTTGCAGGAACCACAATGGCTCCCAAAAAAGACAAACACAAAGAGTCAGCCAGCCAACCCAAGTCAACCCAGTCGCAACCATCCCAATCTCCATCCATGAGCCAAAATAAGCCAGAATTGCCCAAACAGATAGTTCCCTATCCTGGTTGCCCCCCTCTTACAGTTGCTACCCCATTATCAGTTGCAAACAGATTCTCCTCTTTAGGATCCACAGTTGGCCAAATTCGCCCCAGTTATCAATCAACATTAGTTGCCAGTTATGATCCTTTTTCAGTTGATATACCTGCCGGACCCTCAGTAGCACCCAAAAAGTCGTCTCCTTATTTGCCTAAGAGTAATTCTCACTTATTTGTCATTGAGCCAGTATATGATGTTCATGCCAACCCAGTTGAAATCGCCAAACACTATTTCCCTCCTGGATTCCATTATATGCCTTCCAGTCCTTATAAGTCTCTCAAGTATTATAGAGATATATTACTTGAAACCAAGTCAGTTGAAATCAAGCCAATAAAGGATCGTGATCATCCCAAGATCATCCTTTATCATTCTCTCTATATCCACCAGATTATAAGCCAAGAAGCCTTCAGCAGTTGCCCTTATGAACTCAAGTTGCTCCAGTCAAAATTGCAGTATAATTATTCTGATTATATTGACGCTTGGTATACTATATTTCTTCACCAATCTGAAGATTTTAGTCATTCCTGGTTTATCAATTTTGATAATAAGTTCAAGTGTTCTTTCCCCTATTGGTTTCTCCATTGGTGGGAAAAGCATGGTCCAGTTGATGAAATATTGCCTGTTTCAGTCCATGAGTTAATCCGTCATTACACCAAGAAGGCCAAATTCTCCAAAGTTGAATTATTCTTCCCCAAACAGTTGCTGTTTCTTGCTAGGTATAAGGTGCCTTGGATCCTCAAATGGTCCTACAGAATCACCAAAGATGCCCTGATCTTTGCCCGCCAATTCTCTGTTAAATAGTGGGATAAATTTGAAGTTGATCGAATTGCCAAGTATGTCTATAATGATCTACCAGTGGAGCCAATGCCTCGCCCAATTTCCCCTACTGGTTCTATCCGATCTTCCCTCTCAGTCGAAGGAAAATCCAAAGCAGTACTCCAGGAAATTGCACGCCAGTTGATAATGCAAGCTTCCCAGATGGATGATGATGAGGACAACGACTCTCCTTCGTCGTCCAGATCAGCCCATTCCGAATCTTGTTAAGCCAAAGTCGTGGTATGATGACAGTCAGGACCCTTATGATGCCTATGATCTGCATTCCGACTAGGCCTCATAATTGCTGCCGACATCTTCACATGCCAAAGTTGCCGACACCTTCACATGCCAAAGTTGCCCGACACCATAACTGCCACAGGAAGAAGCATCTGCTTTTACTGTTTGCTTTTCCACCGAAAGCTGCCTCAGTAAAAGAATCTTCCAAATAAAGACAAAATTGAAAGTTGAATCAGGTTGCTTTCCCGTGCCACTACAGTTGCAGCAAATCTCAGTTACTTTACTATAGTTAGTCTAAACCATAGTTGCTTTTCTCTATATAAGCAGGCTTCGGCCTCAATTGCAGGCAGAATGTAATTTTCCATTTCAAGTTTTCTTCAGTTTAAAGATTCTCTCTAAAACCTCTTTTAGAGAAATCATCCTTGTAAATACGGAGTGAAGTTGTTTGAAGTTGCAGTAGCAATCTTTGTGAGTATAAATAAAAGTTGCTATTTTCAATCTATCTATTTTATGAAAAGCATTATTTTGATGCATTATCATTATTTTGTTGCATTAGTCTGAAAGTTGTTTAGGATTGCATCCACTCTATTCTTATGTTCTTCCCTTCTCTTATATTTAGTCTGTTCTTCATTCTGTTTCTCTGGTTCTACCTCTGTTGGTATCAGAGCCGTAAGTGTTACGGTCTTTGTCTAAGTCTGCTACTCATCCCCGCCCAAGTGGCTGGTTTAAGCTTCTGAGTAGAAGGTTTCATTCCTTCCTTTTCTTCCCTTTTATTCTTTGAGTTATCTGTTACTTTTCTCTAAGGTCTGACCCGTGAGATATTTTTCCTAGATCAGTAAGTCCCAAGAGAGGGCATGTGTGGTCGGCAGGAGACAGAAAATTGAGAGAAGTTAATAGGTTTCTTAGAGTCTAACCGGTCGGTTTAGGATTTACTGTTTATCTTCTTCCTCAGACAGCCAAACCCAGTTATTTGAGTAGTCATGAGTCACTTATTTAGAACAAAGTCTTGTAATTCGAACAGTTCTAATATCAATATGAGTCGACTCCCAGAAATAGTTAATGAAGAACAATTTGAATATAATTCCAGTGGTAAAGAACAATTAGATTTTAGAGATTGGAACATACCCAAAGTCCCCAGTCAGAAAATCTATAAGAAACATTGGTTGCCTTCCAGTTTTAATAGCACAACACATGTCAAAACAGTTGAACAAATATTGTTACTTTTGAATACCATTTTCTAAGATGGACTTGTTTGATTAGATTGACAACTTGTTGATCTTCAGAAGGCTCATCATTAGAATGATGGGGGCTTCCTGAATGGCTTTTAGGCTCAAAAGCTTTCTGTTTGAGAAGATCTTTAAACTTGTCAGTTGCTCCAGTATACGCTCCAGTACTGGATGTACTGCCACTCCCTTCTCTTATATATATATATATATATATATATATATATATATCATCCTCTTGGAGAAATATAATATCAACCACAATTATTCAATCCTGTGTTTAGTTTGAGTTGGTATCAGAGTCAGTTAACTCTCAAACAGAAATACAAACCCTACCCATCGACGTCCTCTAGCGTCGAATATAGAAAAATAGAAAAACATAGCTGCTGCAAAACAGCAGCTAAGCCCTTATCGCCACAAACCTAGTGCGGCAAAAGACTCCTACATCACCAACCTATCCAAACTTGTTCTCTCTCCTCCATGGCTTTCAAAGATACTCCCGACAACCACACCACAGCTGCAAAATCTATGCTTCCTGTGCTTCAGAAACCCATAAAAATCTTGATATGGTGCAACCAATTGTTACAGTTCGCAATGATACTTTTGCTGCCCCATTAACCATACGGTTGAATGGAAAAAACTATAACACTTGGTTGAAGATGATGTTGCTCAATGTGTCAGGCCAGGGAAAAAGAGGTTATCTAGCAGGGAAGGTGGCTTAAGTGGAGGAAGATGCTTCGGGCTTCGATTCGTGGTGTATTGAGGACTTCGTTGTTAAGGGATGGTTGATAAAAACTGTGGAACCTGATTTGGTAGAATTGTTCTTAGATCTATCAATAGCTAAAGATGTTTGGGTGAGTACAACCTAGATGTATTATGACGTGTCTGATGAGTTGCAGTTTTATGAAGTACGGTGTGAAGCAACTCGTATTACTCAAGGAGGTCACTTTAATGCATCATACTCTGCTGAGCACAAGAGCGTTTGGTTGGAACTAGACTGTTGTCGTCCAATCAACATGAAGTGCCCTGATGATGTGAAGATTCGACAAGCTGAGATGCATAAAGACTGTATTTTTGATTTTCATGCACGTCTAGATGATAAGTTTGATAAAATTAGATGAGATTTGTTAAGGTTGAGGCCATTTCCAAAATTGGAGGAGTTGTTTGCTTTTTTTCGTAAAGAGGCCGAACGCCGTGAGACTATGCTTAAGAAGGATGGAAAGACTGAATCCTCTACTGTAATGGTTTCTAAAACCCATACTGCTAGTTTTTCTTTTCCCTGTCCAACCCCTGAGTAAAAAGAAAACATGCATCGCACTTACTGTAATGGGAATTGTCATACAGAGGCCACATATTTTCACAAGATGGGGTTTCCAGAGTGGAGAACGAGATGTTTTTTCTGTCGCCACTTTTATGTTATCATGAATGTTATGTTTGTGGAGAACAAGATGTTTTTTCTATTAGACGTGCCCAATCATGGGGGAGAATACAGTAAAAGAACCACATAATTGATTTGAGATAGAAATGCGGGGGAAAGAAGCACAACATAGTGTTCTGGAACCCCAGCCGCTCAGCTCAGCAGAGTTGAGCCAAGTAGCTACTGGAAGTAGGCTGCCGACCAGTCCAACCGAGCCGAAAGAGACATCAATGAGCTTGAACTGCACAGCAGTGACCTTCTCTCTCGAACATACCAACTCATACTCCACTGAACATCCCTGAGGTAAGTTCTTTAGAACCCAGTGCTTCCCAAAATATTGTTGAAATTGTGAAAAAAACTACGTGCACGAGCAAACAGGGGAATACCACAGGCAAATTCTCACCAGAAGGCATGGTGAAATATGCCATTGCTGATTATGTCTCCACACACAGATTGTTTCCTAAAGCTAAAGCATTTTTCAGTTAGATGGAATGAATTAAAATTCCTAATAGATTGGAAGAAGATTTGCAAGACCCAAAAATGGGTGGAAGCAATGAATGTGGAGATGGAGGCCTTACAGAAGAATGGAACATGAGAGATAGTTCTGCAACTTGAAGGAAAGAAATCTGTTGGATGTCGATGGGTGTACACAGTTAAACACAAAGCTGATGACACAATAGATAGATATAAAGCAAGACTTGTGCCTAAAGGGTACACACAGACGTATGGAAATGATTATCAGGATATGTTTGCACCGGTGACAAAAATTAATACGGTGCGAGTTCTATTGTCCTTAGCAGCTAATTTAGATTGGCCTCTCAAGCAATTCGATGTGAAGAATGCCTTTATGCATGGAGATCTAGAAGAATAAGTGTACATGGACATGCCAACTGGCTATGGGTTGTCTAATAACAGTGGGAAGGTGTGTAGGCTCTGAAAGGCTCTTCATGGATTGAAACAGTCTCCATGAGTATGGGTTGGGCAGTTCATTAAAGCAATGAAGAAGTATGAATATCATCAAGGTAACTCAGATCATACCCTATTTATCAAACATAAGGATGGTAAGGTTACTCTGCTGATAATCTACGTTGACGATATGACAATTACTAGTGATGATGTTGTTGAAATGGGTAAATTACAGAAGTACTTTGAGTTTGAGATGAAGGACTTTGAGATTACTAGTATTTTATAGGAATCGAAGTAACTCGTTCTATTACTAGTATTTGTATCTCTTAAAGGAATTATGTTCCAAAACCTGTTGATAGAAACTGGTATGTTAGGGTATGCACCAGCTGAAACTCCCATTGTGCAGAATCATCACCCAACAATCTATCCTGATCAAGTGTCAACCAACAAGTAGTGGGAAGACTAATTTATCTTTCACACACTAGACCAAATATCAGATATATAGTTAGTGTTGTTAGCGATTTCATGCATTCTCCTAATGAGGATCACTTAGCGGCAGTTATGAGGATTTTGAAGAAAGCTCCAGGCCGAGGCTTGATATTCAGAAAATTGGGACATTTGGATGTTAAAGGTTACATAGATGCAGATTGGGCAGACAATATATAATAGATAGATGTTCTACATAGGTTACTTCACTTTCATTAGGAGTAATTTGGTTACATGGTGAAGTAAGAAGCAGAATGTAGTGGCTCGATCTTCAGCTGAGGCAGAATACAGGGGCATAGCACAGAGAGATTGTGAGCTTCTTTGGCTAATGATACTCCTGTATGAAATTGGTTTTCCACTAAAGAAAGTCATGGAGCTTTACTGTGACAACTAAGCTGCGAGAGAGATAGCAAATAATATAGTTCAACATGACAGAACTAAGCATGTTGAAGTGGATATGCATTATATTAAGGAAAAGCTGGTAGATAAGCTAATCGATATACCATTTGTAGAGTCAGAAGAACAGCTGGCAGATGTCTTAACGCATACGGTGTCAGCAAAGGTTTTTCATGACTCACTTGACAAGTTGGGCATAGGAAATATCTACGCACCAACTTGATGGGGAGTGTTGGCGTGAGCCATAATTCAGGGATCCTGTGATCCCTGATTTCCTGGTGTAATTCACGTTACCTAATTAGAATAATTATCTAGTTAGGATTCCTTGTAATTAGCTAATTACTTTTCCTTGTAGGATTGTACTTGTATATATATATCCTCATCTTGGAGAAATATAATATCAATCACAATTATTCAATCATGTGTTTAGTTTGAGTTTTTCTTTATAGCTTGGATTGTACTCGTTTTGCTGGTATCAAATCAGAATTCCTATTTCATCTTATCTTCTTCCTCTCATTCTCCATTTATGATCCGCATACCTATCACTTTGCCTTGCTTTGACCTTGACTTGACCCTACTTTTTAGGGTTTGCTCTAGTGTTTACATTGCGATCTTTGCTTTGGTTTATTCGTTTTTTAACTTGTGCATCCCTACATAACTAGTGCTAATAGTGTCCCTTCTCCCGTCACTGGTATAATTAGGAGATACTTTCATAATTCTTTAATGTATCTAATTCATTGTATAGCACATGTAAACTCTTATGTATACATCCTGATGGAGAAAAATAAATATAACCTAATACATTCAAACCATATTCATATTTTAGCACAACGAAGTGGCGCCCAGAGATGGGCAGTGGGTGGCAGGTAGGAGATGGGCTGTGAGGGAGGTGGTGGAGTGACTAACCAGCGAGGGGATCGAATGGAGGTAGGGGAGGTGGCGGTTGGATCGCGGAGGAGGCAGCGGTGGCGTTGGCTGGCTGGAGGTGGATTGCTGGACATGTAGCATAAGGTGATTGACTTCAAATAAATTTGTTAAAATATAAAAAAGAGTGACATTGTGTGTATTTTTGAAGTTTTTATATTACATTATTGTAAAATTACACCTTACTAAGTCATTGACCTCAAGTAAATTAGGTAAAATTAGTTTCCTATCTATCACAATAGAAAACTCCCTATTGATTTTAAACCAAAGCTATATTAAAAAAGATAAATGAAAGATAAGGGCGTGAGGTATTTTCGATAGTGCGAAAATACCTCACGCCCTCTCTGTCCTAAACTCAATCCGGTGCTCTTAATTTTCAGTATCATAACCACCCAAGTTGTGTTCTTGGACAAAAAGATAAAAGGGTTCTAGATGTGGAAACCATGAACTAGAAATACTATATGATCGTTTTACGAATCAGGAATTCATTTTCACAAATGCTTGGAGAAAGAAACAATTATAGACATACCAACAGAGTGTGGAATTGGAGGGAAATTGCTTTAAAATATAAGCATTTTCAAATCTCTCTCTAATTAATAGTGGCAATGATTATGCCTTCCATTGTTGACTGAGTAAAGGCATGTGAACCTGGAAGTCCATGAAAGTAGTCAACGAAAGTCCATCGTTCACACTTCACACGATCAGTTTTCATATGTTTTTTTGTTTGCTTTCTGGTTCCACACCATTTTTTGTACACCAGAAATCAAACAAGTTGGCATAAAATAAGAGTAACAGATCGTATTTACACAAGAAAATCAAAGGAGCTCACTTTAAAAAAAAATTTCATTAGTTGTCATCATATGATAATTCAGAGTTAGAGGCTGGACTAGGGTATATAACTAAAATAAGATGGCTGAAGCCTGCTGCTCTTTTGGCTGTTTGGCTATGAAGTTCCAAATCTTTTTGACTAAAAGAATACTAATCTTGGATTCTACTTAGACTAATTAATCAGGTTGAGCTGTGAGTATTTATTGTCTTATATTGCACTCTGTCAGCTCATCTACCAAGCTAGTTGGTTCTGCAAACACTTGTAAGTACCTTGCAAAAGCTTCCATTACCAGATAACAGCGGGTTGGTTACTGATTTAGTCACTCCAATGGCCGATCCCATGACCACCCAAACCTCCTCAGCATTGCCTCCTCCTCCGACCCGTCCACTGGAATATGAGGTGTTCCTCAGTTTTCGAGGTTTTGACACTCGAAAAGGTTTTACTGACCATTTGTACAAGGCTTTGATTCGGAACGGAATCCACACTTTCAGGGATGATGAACAACTGAAGAGTGGAAAACCCATTTCAAGGGAACTCTTCAAAGCAATTGAAGAATCAAAAATTTCAGTCATCATTCTTTCAACAAACTATGCGACCTCCACATGGTGTCTGTCTGAACTTGCGAAAATGGTTGAACTGGCAGCAAACAATGAGTCCAGATTGATTTTGCCCGTGTTCTACAACGTGACGCCATCCGAAGTACGAGAGCAAACTGGAGATCATTTTAAAAAGGCATTTGCTCAACATGATAAAGATTTTGAGGGTGAGCCAGGAAAGGTGGCAATGTGGAAGAACTCTCTCACTGCAATAGCCGAACTCGAAGCCGAAGGATTTGATCTGACAAATTTTAGGTAAGGCTGGGTCTTTTAATATGTATGATCTGACAGATTTTAGGTAAGGCTGGAAAAATCTATCAAGTATCATGGTCTAAGCTTTTTTCCTAATAATATTTTTATTGGTTTTACTTGTTAGAGCTAGGAATAGCATGGAACAACAAAAACTTAAAAACTTAAAAGTTCCTTAGAACGAAATAGTACCCAAACGAGCCTTAGCTAGCTTTCAATAGAAATCCATTTAGTATTGAAGTAGCAAGGCGTCAATGGAAGGCTTGAAGCTCAATTATATTGAAGAATTCAAGGAGAGATTCACTAATAAAGGACCCTATGCACTACATTAGTAATCAGAGTTGTGTCTAGGGAGTGTTTGATCGTGAGATCAAACTAGCTAGATTGATCAAATATTGTATAAAGTCTACAAGAGTATCACTCAAAGAAAACTCTATAATAGGCCACACAAATCAAAACCGAATACCTCATTTTATTGAAGTACAGGAGAAGTCCACATGACATTAGAAGGGTGCATGTTGAGAGGCCGGAAATCAAACTACAAGTATAGTATGACTAGAAAAACACGACAAGTTTTACATTTTTTCGTCTTTAATTATGAGGTATACCGACCCAAATACTCAACAGAATGCTCTAACTTTTTGCAGATACGAGACAGATATGATTGAAAAGATAGTTGAACGTATTTTTGGTGTTTTGATTAAAACATTCTCAAATGATGATTTAAAGGACTTCGTTGGAATGGATCGTGTAAATGAAATTAAATCCAAAATGAGTTTGTGTATGGGTTCAGAAGAAGTTCGTGTAATAGGGATTTGTGGGATGCCAGGGATTGGTAAGAGTACTGTTGCAAAAGCTCTTTCTCAAAGAATTCGCAGTCAATTTGATGCTATCAGTTTCATTTCTAAAGTTGGAGAGATATCTAAAAAAGAAGGCTTATTTCATATCAAAGAACAACTTTGTGATCACTTGTTGGATAAGAAAGTAACCACAAAGGATGTCGATGATGTGATATGTAAGAGATTGCGTGACAAACGGGTGCTTATAATTCTTGACAATGTGGATGAATTAGAACAAATAGAAGCTGTAGCTGGAAGTGATGGTGCAGGCTTATCCAATCGGTTTGGTAAGGGAAGTAGAATCATCGTAACCACAACAGATGAAAGGTTGTTGATAGATTATAACCCAGAAATATACACAATTGATAAACTTACTCCGGATCAAGCTCTTCTTCTCTTCTGTCGGAAAGCCCTCAAAACAGACCATCCCACGGATGCTTTTAAGAAGTTGTCTAACGAATTTGTAGATTACATTGATGGTCATCCATTGGCTCTTGAAGTTTTCGGTCACTCATTATGGAAAAGAGAAGAAGATTATTGGTCTACCAAATTGAAGTCTTTAAAAGATAAAGGCTACTCCGGTGAGAAGAAAATTATTGGTGTTCTTAAAGCAAGTTTTGATGGATTAGAGAATCAAGAACAGCAGGACATGTTTCTGGACACTGCATGTTTCTTCAAAGGCGAGGATGTATGTCGTCTAGAAAAGATATTTGAAAGTTGTGGCTACTATCCAGGCATCAACATAACCATCCTTTGTGAGAAATCTTTAGTAAGCATCGTAGGGGGAAGATTGTGGATGCATGATTTACTACAGAAAATGGGCAGAGGACTTGTTCTAGGAGAATCCAAAAAGGAAGGAGAACGCAGCAGATTGTGGCATCATACAGATGCCCTTCCTGTACTGAAGAAAAACAAGGTGAGAAGTTTAGAAGAATCATACAGCACTCCCTAATAAATGCATTTTGACTTCATCATCACTAATATTTAATGAATTTTGAAAAACAAATGTGCTTTCAAATGCCTATGTTGCACATTTAATTAGATTAAAATGTTTTTTATTTAATTTCAAGATAACATGTCCACTTTATTTGAATTTTGAATTTTTGGTTTTTTGTTGCTAATAGTCTATGGTATAAATATTTTTCTACTATGGCTATTAGGGGACAGATGCTGTTCAAGGTATTTTCCTAAGCTCGCCTCAGCCAGACAAAGTACACTTGAAGAAAGATCCATTCTCAAACATGGACAATCTAAGATTGTTGAAGATTTACAACGTGGAATTTTCTGGATGCCTTGAATATCTTTCAGATGAGTTAAGCTTATTGGAATGGCACAAATGTCCTTTAAAATCTCTGCCTTCAAGTTTTGAACCCAACAAACTTGTTGAACTGAACTTGACTCAAAGCGAAATTGAGGAATTATGGGAGGACATTGAGAAAGTAAGATTATTTATTCTGTCCATTTCTTAGGTTGAATTTGTTTATCAAGTTAACTCAACCTTAGCCTATGGTATGAATTTGTTTATCAATTATATACTACTTTTGTTTTTATTATTTTATTTTTATGAATTTCTTTACAGCCCTTGGAAAAGCTGGCGGTATTAAACCTTAGTGATTGTCAAAAGTTGATCAAGACCCCTGACTTCGAGAAAGTCCCAAACCTTGAGCAGCTAATCCTTAAAGGTTGTACAAGCTTGTCTGCGGTTCCCGAAGATATCAACTTGAGATCTCTCACAAATTTCATTCTTTCGGGATGTTCCAAACTCAAAAAGCTTTCAGAGATTGGGGAGGACATGAAACAATTAAGGAAGCTTCATTTAGATGGGACAGCAATAGAAGAGCTACCAACATCAATCAAGCATTTGACTGGCCTTACTCTGCTCAATCTTAGAGACTGCAAGAACATTTTGAGTCTGCCAGACGTCATTTGTACTAGTTTGACATCACTTCAAATACTCAACGTCTCAGGTTGTTCCAATCTTAATGAGTTACCAGAAAATTTAGGGAGTTTAGAATGTCTACAGGAGCTCTATGCAAGCAGGACAGCTATACAAGAGCTACCAACATCAATCAAGCATTTGACTGACCTTACTCTGCTCAATCTCAGAGAATGCAAGAACCTTTTGACCCTGCCAGATGTCATTTGTACTAATTTGACATCACTTCAAATTCTCGACCTCTCAGGGTGTTCGAATCTTAATGAGTTACCAGAAAACTTGGGGAGTTTAGAATGTTTACAGGAGCTTTATGCTAGCAGGACTGCTATAAGCCAAGTACCTGAAAGCATCTCTCAGCTGTCTCAGCTTGAAGAACTTGTTTTGGATGGTTGTAGCATGCTTCAATCATTGCCACGACTTCCATTTAGTATAAGAGCTGTAAGTGTACAGAATTGTCCTCTCCTGCAGGGAGCACATTCAAATAAAATAACAGTGTGGCCTTCAGCTGCAGGATTTAGTTTTCTAAGTCGCCAAGGAAATAACGACATAGGTCAGGCTTTTTGGTTACCTGATAAACATCTATTGTGGCCATTCTATCAAACATTCTTTGAGGTCATCTCTCTCTCTCTCTCTCTCTCTCTCTCTCTCTCTCTCTCTCTCTCTCTCTCTCTCTCAAATTAACTTTTTTTTATTTAAATTATCTTTCTTTTACTTCTATTTATAGGGTGCCATTCAGCGTGGTGAAATGTTTGAATATGGTTATCGATCAAATGAAATTCCAGCATGGTTGAGCCGTCGGAGTACTGAATCCACCATAACAATCCCGCTACCTCATGATTTAGATGGTAAGAATAAATGGATAAAACTTGCTCTATGCTTTGTTTGTGAAGCACAGAAGGATGATAGTTTGGAAGATGAACCAGAATTTGTTGAGGAATTGGGATTCAAATTGAATCGCAATCACCGTATTGAACTATGTACAACTGAAGATCCTCATGAACGTCTCCTTGAGCTTGATTACCGTGATTGCAATTGCGCTGGACCATTTATACATTGGTGCTTTATACCACAGAGTGACCTTGCAAAAAGTTCAAATAAACGCTTGATCCAAGCTACAATTACACCTGATAGCCCAGGGACAAAGGTTACAGGGTGTGGGGCAAGTCTCATATACTTGGAAGATGTGCCCAAATTCGTCCGGAAATTGAATAAACACTATAGTTCTTGCTATCACGGCTATCAGATTGAACAAGAAGAAGATGGTATGAGAAGTTCCCCGTCCACAAGCAGGGTTCAAACTGAACAAGAAGAATTACAGGAACAAGAAACTACTACTTCAAACCGGATTGCAGGTCAATTGAGAAGAAACATGGAGTCATTGCTTGAAAAACTATTTGAGGTACTAGAAGAATTACAGGAACAAGAAACTACTACTTCAAACCCGATTGCAGGTCAATTGAGAAGAAACGTGGAGTCATTGCTTGAAAAACTATTTGAGGTACTCTCTCTCTCTCTCTCTCTCTCTCTCTCTCTCACACACAAACACACAAAAAGAATGATGCCTGAATTACTGATATCATGGGTTACCATACATATCTTTGTCCAGGGATTACAGCAGGGCCTTCCGAATCTCTATGATTATGGTTTTATTTTTTGTCTACGAGAAAGATTACTTTGGTTTAGTGAACAAAGCAGTACACCTGCATGCACAGTAAACTTATGTCTTCCTCCAAATCTGCACAATGATGAGAAATGGGCAGGACTTTCTCTCTACGTTGTCTATGCTCTGCCTCCAGGTCTTCCACTTTTCCGCACTTTTTATGAGTGTCAGTTGTATACACCTGTTGAGGCTGTGGGCCATGAGCAACTGATGCATCGCCTAATGTTATCTTCCCCCTGGGATGACAATGTGGGGTCACATCGACTCCTCATTATTCATATACCACGAGTACGCTTTCCCGAACGTCTGAATCGATGTCATTTCATTCAGGCTTTATTTGGATGTAGAACTCCAGGTGTGGAGGTTGAAATGTGTGGGATGCGTCTAGTATACAACCAAGATTTGAAAGGGTTAATCCAAACAATTACCCGTTGCACCAATGATCGGCCTGCTTACTACGGAACTGGTGATTTTACCGATACCAAGAAATATAAGGGAATTAGTTTGGGAGTTACAAGTTTGCTAACGAATCTGCTTGCAGCAGCCAAATCCAGCGAGCACAGCTCTGTCAGCGAAGTTTGTCCTCCTTGCATGCCAATAGATTTCCGTCGAGAAACTTATTCTGCTGAGGACTCCCAACATGAAAGAAAAACAACACCAATTCGTCCACCACAGGACTTTGGCAGTTCCTTTGATCCTACCAATAACATGAGCTCAGATCAGAATCAGCTCCTGGTAAAGATTTAATTTGAGCCTTTGCTCTGTCTGTCTCTGTCTCTGTCTGTCTGTCTGTCTGTCTGTCTCTCTCTCTCTCTCTGGATCCTGATATCTCTCTTATATTTTGCAGGACTTTGAACGTGACTTGAAATATAATTCTTGTTTCCCTCCAAATGAGATTGTAGAGTGGTTCGGGCATCAAAGCAGTGGCCCCTCTGTAAAAATCCCTCTACCATCAAATCTATGTGAAGACACCAACTGGATAGGACTAGCTTTATGTGCATACTTTTCAGTCCTTGACCACTCAACCACTGACCTTGACAATTTGAATCCTGAAATTTCTCACAACCTTACATGTCTGTTGGAAACTGATGAAAGTTGTCTGGAATCCCTCCATGGCTATTGCACCAACAGTCAAGAATTCGAGTGGTTGTATTGTATGGGAGGATTCATTTGGCTGTCCTATATACCACGATGCTGGTTTTCAGATCAGTTGAAAGAACAAAGCCACCTGGAGGCTTCAATTGGAAGCGATTGTGGAAGCTTGGGTGTGCATAGATGTGGGCTTCGTCTTATATATCTGGAAGATGAGGAAGGGCTTAAGGAGACCATAATGCACTGCATGACCTCCTTGTCTGATATTAATCAAGGAAAAGATAAGCAATACCAGAACTGCGAGGCAGGATCATCTAGTATAACTGGCAGCAACGTTGTAAATCTCTCTCTCTCTCTCTCTCTCTCTCTCTCTCTCTCTCTCTCTCTCTATATATATATATATATATCCATATCTGACACCTTGTCTGCCCCTCTCCCCTACAGAACTTTGGTTGTCACTCGATGTATGATTCTTGTTTCCCTCCAAGCATCACTCTGGAGTGGTTTGGGGATCAAAGCAGTGGCTCCTCGATAAGAGTCCCACTACCATCACATTTATATAGTGCCCCTAATTGGATAGGATTGGCTTTATGCGCATCCTTTTCAATCATGGAGAATCCAACTGCTGACTTAGACAATTTGAATCCAGAAAGTTCTCACCACCTAATATGTCACTTGGAGTCGGACAGAGGAACAATAGAACCTCTCCATGACTATTGCATCACCAACGAAGAATTCCAATGGTTGCCTTTTGGAGGATTCATTTGGGTATCCTATATACCACGAGCGTGGTTTTCAGATCAGTTGAATGAATGTCATGTCCTGGAGGCTTCATTTGCAAGCGATCACAAAGCATTTACTGTGCACGAGTGTGGGCTACGTCTTGTATATCAGCATGACGAGGAAGAGATTAAGCAGACCATAATGCACTATATGATGTCGTTGTCAGATAAGAAAGGAAAAAATAAGCAATACCCCACAGGTGATGCGGGATCATCTAGTAGGCCTAGCAGCTATATTGTGAAACCTCATCTCGAAAGATTAGAAAGGCCTAGTGATGAGAAATGGGTATGACTTGCTCCCTCTCTCTCTCTCTCTCTCTCTCTCTCTCTCTCTCTCTCTCTCCACACATACCCACATATATATAACACCTTGACACCTTGTCTCTCTTTAACAGGACTTTGATAGTCACTCCATATATAACTCATGTACACACACACATATATAACACATTGACACCTTGTCTCTCTTTTACAGGACTTTGATCGTGACTCCATATATAACTCATGTTTCCCTTCAAGCATAACTCTAGAGTGGTTCGGCCATCAAAGCAATGACTCCTCGGCAACGATCACGCTACCACATAATCTAAACTTAGACAGCAATTGGATAGGATTAGCTGTATATGCATACTTTTCAGTCCTGGAGCATCCAACTGTCGACATTGACAATTTGGATATTCCGGCAATTTCTCACCACCTCATATGTAATTTGGAATCAGATAGAGACAGTCTAGAATCTTTGCATGACTACTGCACCACAAACGAAGAATTCCTATGGTTGCATGTTGGAGGATTCGTTTGGGTATCCTATATACCACGAGCATGGTTTTCGGATCAGTTGAATGAATGCGGTGTACTAGAGGCTTCAATTGCAAGCGATCATGAAGCCTTTAGTGTGCAAAAGTGTGGGCTCCGTCTTGTATATCGGCATGATGAGGAAGAGTTTAAGCAGACCATATCTCGTTCTCAGATAAGAAAGGGAAAAATAAGCAACACCCTCACCGCCCGTTGAACAGGATCAATGACACTAAGGGTAAACTAAGTACTGGAATAACTTCTCCTCATTACCAGATTTTACTACCTTGGGAACTCCCTCTCAATATATTGATGCAGTCAAGCATTCATCTAGTTCTCAGTCGAAGTCCACTATGAAAGTCATAATCTTTTACTGGTTGAATGAATTACAGAGTGGTTAGCTTTTTTTTCTATTAAAAAAAAAAAAAAAAAGTGGGGTTGATTGTATTTGATCATCATATGCGTTTCCACAGCTAATTTACTATCTATTTTAATGGTGAATTACAACAGAGCACTTCTTCTTATTACAGCTTAATTGGGTAATTTAGGTCAGTTACTAAATGCTGTTCTTCTCTTGAAGCAAAAACAGGGCAAAATAAATACGAATTCATACAAATGAAAATGCATATGACAGTGGGAACAAAAAGATATTCAATAAATAAAAAGATCAAATTTTGACATACCGGATGTCGGCAAGGTGAAGATTGCGGACGCCCATGATTATTTCTTCAACCCTCGAAATTTGTCTGCAACAGAAGCTATGGCTTCCGTTGAAGAACTCTATCAAGTATCAGGACAAACTGAGCCAGAGAAGGAGGGTCCTTCAATCCATTGGCAAAGATTACTGCAAGTGACATCTGGATTTTATACATTCAAATTCTCTCTTTCAGCTGAGTTAACTGGAGATCAGGCAACCCGGGAAACATTGTTCCTCTGAATAATTCTCTCCTGTTTGGAAAAAAAATTTGAAGTAATGAACAACAACTAGACCTGGCAACTTGTTTTAACTTGTCAAATTGGACTAATTAGTCTAGTTAAGTTTTAGTGTTCAGGTTTTATTTTCGCTCTTTTTTGTCAAAACTGAAAACATATTTGATAATAGATTTCGTTTTCACTTTTTAAAAAAATTATCAGTTTTCAAAATCACCCTTATTTTTTTTAAGCAATGTTTTCATTTTTCATTTTTTGATTTTTTGTTTTGTTTTTTTTTTTGTTTTTGTTTTTGGGCGTTTCTTTGTCATTCACCAAATTTACATCACCATACATGCATTGCACTTCAGTTAACAAAACTTGATATTTGGAAACTCTCGACTTGGCCCGACTGCTAGACTCTTGTGTTCAGCATCAGACCTCTAAATCCAAAATTCTCCACAAATTCATCATAACTCCAAAAAAAATTGATCGAAAATGCTATATACTCTTTGTAACATGCACTTTCATTCTATGATCTCAAATTTCCCCAGTAACATGAGTTAGTCGAAAAGTTGAAACGATCTAAAGAGAATCACTCTTGAAAATAACTTTTCTATAATCCCTTTCTATTGCCATAGTTTCCCTGAATGGTTGTTAACCGACATGACTCTCCTAAGAGCACCCATCAAACTCAACCAATTCTGGAATTATGAGTGAAAAACACAGACTATTCAAAGAGTTTTTGGACTTTATTGACCAAAAAAGACCAAGAATAAAAATATAAAACGCTAACAAAAGGAAGAATAAACGTCGCTAATCTTCCTTCGAGACATGACATAGAGAGTGCCACTTAGTCACTCCATAGCCCCAACACACTAATCAACAATAGATCTACCATGATAACAACCCCGTACGCGCACACATCCAAAACCAGCCCAGATTCGTGGCACGAACAATAGATTTGTCAAGAAAGACAATATCGACATAGAGCCGCCAAAAATTGAAGCACACTGAGAATTGGGGGGAAAACCCCCTAAATCTTATAAGCTCTCTCTCTCTCTCTCTTTGTGGGCTATGGTAATGTGTTGGGATATAGCGAAACTGAAAAAGATAGTTCCTCGTCATATTCCTCCAATGAAATCCTTCCCATATGGAATTGGAGGGAAATTGCTCTCATATGTACGCATTTTCATCTCTCTTTAATAAATATATGGTATGGGCATGTGGACCTGCCTCTTGAGAAGTGGCACGAGTCCATCGTTCACGCTATAATTTTTTATCTTTCTTTGGTCTCAGGTTCCACGCTATCTATTTACACCAGAAAATCAAACAAGTTGGCATAAAATAAGAGTGAGAGATCCCCCTTAAAATAAGATGCCTGAAGCCTCCTGCTCTTTTGGCTGTTTGTCTATAATATTCCCAATCTTTTGATTAAAAGGAACCTAATCTTGACTCAGACTAATTAATCTCTGATTATTTAGTGTCCTGTTCGTTCAAGCATTATATTGCACTCAGCTACCAAGCTAGTTTTGGTTCTGCAAATAATTTTAAGTAGCCAAAGCTTCCATTGCCAGGTAGCAGGTTGGTTACTGATTTAGTTTTTCTCCAATGGCCGATCCCACCCAAACCTCCTTAGCTTTGCCTCCTTTCTCGACCCCTCCACCGAAATATGAGGTGTTCCTCAGTTTTAGAGGTTTCGACACTCGAAAAGGTTTTACTGACAATTTGTACAAGGCCTTGATTCACCACGGAATCCACACTTTCATGGATGCTGAACAGCTCGAAAGTGGAGAACCCGTTTCAACGGAACTCTTCAAAGCAACTAAAGAATCGCAAATATCAGTCATCATTCTTTCAACAAACTATGCAACCTCCACATGGTGTCTGAATGAACTTATCACTATGGTTGAACCTGCGGAAAACGACGAATCCAGACTGATTTTGCCTGTGTTCTATGGCGTGACGCCAGCCGAAGCACGAAAACAGATTGGAGTTCATTTTGAAGAGGGGTTTGCTCAACATAAAAAAGATTTCGAAGGAGAGCCAGGAGAGGTGGCAAGGTGGAAGAAATCTCTCACTGCAATCGCCAACCTCTCGGGATATGATATAAGAAATTACAGGTAAGGCTGCTGCTTTTTATTTTGTATTTTCTTTTTTGGGGTAAACATTTCAGTTATATCTTTTTCATAGTAGATGTTGGTCAAAACTATCTCCTTTGATCAAATACGGATCCTCGGATCACTTTCCACAGTCATATTCCAAGAAAATTAAAAAACAAAAGCAACAGAAGAAACAGATAGATCGAAAACATGCTGTATTGTTTTTGGATACATGCTAAGTGTTTGTAGAATTATGAAATGGCGAAGAACTACATCCGTATAAACTGAATTTATCATGTTTCATAAATTCGCTATCTGCTAGATGTCTATAAAAACCTGCCAACCTTTATGTCAAAAATCCAAAACATTCTATCACTCAAGTAAAAACTATGTAGTAGTCCATACAAATCTAAATCGTAAACACCTTTTGCTTAAAGCACAGGTGAAGTCCGCATAACATTAGAAGGGTTCAGGTTGAGAGGCCGGAAAACTAGAAAACTTGATAAGTTTTACATGTTTTCGTCTTTAGTTATTACTTGGATTGACCAAACACTTGACATAAAGCTGTAACCTTTTTGCAGAAACGAGACAATGGTGATTGAAAAGATAGTTGAACGTATTTTTGGTGTTTTGATTAACACATTCTCAAATGATTTAAAGGACTTTGTTGGTATGGATCGTGTAAACAAAATTAAATCCAACATGAGTCGTATAGGGACTGAGGAAGTTCGTGTAATAGGGATTTGTGGGATGCCAGGGATTGGTAAGAGTACCATTGCAAAAGCTCTTTCTCAAAGAATTCGCAATCAATTCGACGCTTTCAGTTTCATTTCTAAGGTTGGAGAGATATCTAGAAAAAAAAGTTTATTTCATATCAAAGAACAACTTTGTGATCACTTGTTGAATAAGCAAGTGACTACAAAGAATGTTGATGATGTGATATGTAAGAGATTGTGCAACAAACGGGTGCTTATAGTTCTCGACAACGTGGAGGAATTTGAACAAATAGATGCTGTAGCTGGAAAAGATGGTGCAGAATTATCTAGTCGGTTTGGTAAGGGTAGTAAAATCATCATAACCACAGCATATGAAAGGTTGTTGATAAATTATAATCCAAAAATATACACAATAGAGAAACTTACTCAAGATGAATCTCTTCTTCTCTTCTGCCGGAAAGCATTCAAAAAAGACCATCCTATGGATGGTTATCAGAAGTTGTGTTATGAATTTCTGGATTACGCTGATGGTCTTCCTCTGGCTCTTGAAGTTTTCGGTAACTCCTTACTGAACAGAAGTGTAGAAGATTGGTCTAGTAGATTGGCTTCTTTAAAAGATGATAACTACTCTGGTAAGAACAAAATTTTTAATTATCTTAAAGCAAGTTTTGATGGATTAGAGAATCAAGAACAGCGGGAAATATTTTTGGACATTGCGTGTTTCTTCAAAGGCGAGGATGCATGCCGTGTGGAAAAGATATTTGAAAGTTGTGGCTACTATCCAGGCATCAATATAAACATCCTCTGTGAAAAATATTTAGTGAGTATCGTAGGAGGAAAATTGTGGATGCACAATTTACTACAACAAATGGGCAGAGAAGTTGTTCGTGGAGAATCCAAAAGGGAAGGAGAACGCAGCAGATTGTGGCTTCATACAGATGCCATTAATGTACTGAAGGGAAATAAGGTGAGAAGTTTAGTAGAATCATACACTACTCTCTAATATTTAATGAAATTGAGAAGCCAGTTTGCTTTCCAATGCCTATGTTTCAATTTACATTTTTCTATTATGGATATTAGGGGACAGATGATGTTCAAGGTATTTTCCTAAGCTTGCCTCATCCAGACAAAGTACACTTGAAGAAAGACCCATTCTCAAACATGGACAATCTAAGATTGTTGAAGATTTACAATGTGGAATTTTCTGGATGCCTTGAATATCTTTCAGATGAGTTGAGCTTCTTGGAATGGCACAAATATCCTTTAAAATCTCTGCCTTCAAGTTTTGAACCCGATAAACTTGTTGAACTGAACTTGTCTGAAAGCGAAATAGAGCAATTATGGGAGGAAATGGAGAGGGTAAGATTACTTTGTCCATTTCATAAGTTGAATTTGTTTATCAAGTTAAGTCTTTCAGAGAAAGCTTTTTATGTTAAATTCTTTGCAGCCTTTGGAAAAGTTGTTGATACTCAACCTAAGTGATTGTCAAAAGTTGATCAAGATCCCTGACTTCGACAAAGTCCCGAACCTTGAGCAGCTAATCCTTAAAGGTTGTACAAGCTTGTTTGAGGTTCCTGACATTATCAACTTAAGATCTCTCACAAATTTCATTCTTTCGGGATGTTCCAAACTCGAAAAGCTTCCAGAGATTGGTGAAGACATGAAACAATTAAGGAAACTTCATTTAGATGGGACAGCAATAGAAGAGCTACCAACATCAATCAAGCATTTGAGTGGCCTTACTCTGCTCAATCTCAGAGACTGCAAGAATCTTCTTAGCCTCCCAGACGTCCTTTGTGCTAGTTTGAGATCACTTCAAGTTCTCAACCTGTCAGGGTGTTCGAATCTCGACAAGCTGCCAGAGAACTTCGAGAGTTTAGAATGTTTACAGGAGCTTGATGCAAGCAGGACAGCTATACAAAAGCTACCAACATCAATCAAGCATTTGACCAGCCTTACCCTCTCTAAGCTGAAAGACTGCAAGAACCTTTTGTGTCTTCCAGACGTCATTTGCAATTTGACATCACTTCAAATTCTCAACGTCTCAGGGTGTTCAAATCTTAACGAGTTACCCGAGAACTTGGGGAGTTTAGAATGTTTACAGGTGCTTGATGCTAGCGGCACTGCTACAAGCCAAACCTGAAAGCATCTCTCAACTTTGTTAGCTTGAAGAACTTGCATTGAATGATTGTAGCAAGCTTCAATCATTGCCACGGCTTCCATTTAGTATAAGAGCCGTAAGTGTACATAATTGTCCTCTGCTGCCGGAAGCACATTCAAATAAGACAACGGTGTGGCCTTCAGCTGCTGCCGGATTTGGTTTTCTAAATCTCCAAAGAAATTGTAAAGTGAAAAATGGAGAATATTTTCTCTGTTGAATGAATAAATCATACAGGACAATTCAAGGAATATAAAAGATACACGAGGAGCTATTCTAAGTAACTAACTAATCTAGGCTAGAAATCTGGTATGACCCACACAACGTGGTGTGCACTACAAGTAAATACATAAATACAGAAGTTAAGGGATTTCTTTCCCAACACTCCCCCTCAAGTTGGAGAATGAATGTTGCGAAGTCCCAACTTGCTGCTCATTAACTGGAAGTTATTTCTTCCCAATGCCTTCGTAAAAATATCAGCTAGTTGAGCACGTGAAGGAACATGTGAAGTAAAAATGAAGCCAGCTAGTAATTTTTCACGAACTATGTGACAATCAATCTCAATATGCTTTGTTTGTCATGAAACACAGGGTTTGCGGCAATGTATAATGCAGCCTGATTGTCACAGTGTAATGGCGCAGGCTCATCTTGTGACACCTGCAAATCTTGTAGAATATAATGCAACCAAGTTAATTCCAAACAAGTTGTAGCCATAGCGCGAGCTGCCTCTGCGGATGATAATGACATTAGTTTGTTTCTTGGATTTCCATGAAGCTAGAGAGTCTCCCAGAAAAATATAGTATCCTGTGACAGACTGCCTGGTGGTAGGGCATCCTACCCAATCAGAGTCACAGAAAGCTTTCAACTTAAGATTACTGGAAGAAGGGAAGAGCAAACCTTGGCTAGGTGTGCCTTTAACAAATCTCAAAATTCGGAGTGCAGCATCTAAGTGTGGTTTTCTTGGCTGATGCATAAACTGGCTCAAAGTCTACACTGAATATACCAAGTCTGGCCTGGTTACTGTAAGATAGAATAATTTCCCAACTAGTCTCCTGTATCTAGTAGGATCATTAAGCAAATCACCTTATGTAGGTGAGAGTTTCAAATTCTGCTCCATAGGAAAGGTTTCAAATCGTGCTCCCAATATGCCTGCATCTTGCAATATATCCGAGGCAAATTTCCGTTGAGACATAAAGATGCCTTTTTGAGAACGTGACACTTCAATGCCAAAAAAGTATTTCAGATTACCAAGATCCTTGATACGGAATTGACGCAAGAGAGAATATTTGAGAAGTTGGATTTCTTGTGCATCATTCCCTGTACCAAGTATGTCATCGACATAAATCAATATGCCAACAAATGAAGTACCTTTTACTTTGGTGAAAAGTGAATAATCTGCCTTGGATTGTAGAAAACCTACGTTCTGAATAACAGTGTGGAAAATTTAGAGAACCAATTTCGAGAAGCTTGTTCGAGGCCATACAGTGACTTGTTAAGTCGACATATCAAGTTCTCCCCTTATCGGCAAAGACCTGGAGGAGGAACCATATAAACATCTTTCGTCAAGATCGCCATGAAGGAAGGCATTTTGGACATCCAACTGATGGAGAAACCAATTACGAGAAGCGGCAATGGCTAGTAAGCAGCGGAGAGTAGTGAGTTTGGCAGTGGGAGAAAAGGTTTCAAGATAATCCACACCTTCAATTTGAGTATAACCTTTGGCAACGAGATGCATTTTGTAGCATTCAATGGTCCCATCAGAGTTATATTTAATACGATAAACCCATTTGCAACCGATGGGTTTGTAACAAGTAGGAAGGGGCACAAGGTGTAATAACCCAAACCAAAATATCTAAAAATAAAGAAAATATCTAAAAAGTAAGGAAAATATCTTCTAGCGAAAAGACTATTTTGCCATCGCATTATTTAATAGGGGGAAAATTGACTTTTTTTATCAAGAAAGAATTTGGGAATGCCGCTTGCGCCATTGCGTAGAGCGCGGCGAAACGAGTTCGTAGACACGGAGTAGACCCAAATCGGAGCCATAATGAAGAAGATATGGTCTAAAAACTGCGAAGGGCAAAACGGTAAATTGGCCAAAAAGTCAGACTTTTTATCTCTCTCTCTCTCTCTCTTCTCCCCCGTCACTTTCTCTCTCTTCCCTCTCTCTCTCCCTCGCGTCGCACCCAGCCGTGCGCCCGTTCGACTTCCAGGCGACGGCCCGGCCACCACAGGCCGAGCCGATCTCCGCCGTGGGTACCATCGGGTCCGCCTCCGTCTCGCCGTCAAGACCTGACCGACCTCCACCCCGGGGCCGTCCTGAATTGGCCGAAAAATCATGTTTTTCGACGGAGGTTCCTTCGAAGCCACCCGAACTTCCAGCTCAAAATTCTCCTTCGTTTCTCCACCAAATCGATCGAGTAAGGCACCAGGAGCCCGACAGGATTGCAAAAGAGACCTTCGAAGGGTCAAAGTAGCTCGGACCATCTGTGAGTGGACTTTCTTTCATGAAATATTTTATATAAATGAGTTATATAGAGGTTTTCCATAAATAAGATTTTATAAGTGATTTTATAAGTGATTTTATATTGATTTTATATAAAAGAGTTTTATAAACGAGTTTATTTGATTAAATTCCTTATTTGATCTTGAGTAAGCTTTATTGTGTTTCCGAGCATGATTAATACAGAAATAGTTCTATAAGTTGTGTGCTGCTTACTTTTACATGCTTAAGAGTTATAGAAAACAGATTTTGAGGCTTATGACAGAAGAAATAGCAGCACAACTTGAGATTTCAGTTATTATTCAGATTTTTTTCTAAGGAATTTATTTTAAAACCACCTCGTACCCATTTATTTTTTGGTGATTACCCAGAGTTGGACCGATGTCTACGGACATCCAGTCCGATTTCAGTTTATGTCAGTGCACTTGACTTTGCCTCACGAGTTTCGGGGACGCTCGGACCATGAGTGCCAGGATTTGCGGCTCGGCAGACTTGGTGTCCCGAGACCTGCCAGGATTGCGGCTCGGCTGACTTTATGTCCCCGAGACCTGCCAGGATTGCGGATCAGGGTGACTACGGTCCCCTGCATCCTGCCAGAGCGACTCGAGCTGACTTGGTGTCACCGAGGAATCTGCCGGCGGGACAAGCTGATCATAGTCCCCTGATTTCGCCAGTTTGCGGCTCGGGTAGCCTGCGTGACGCCTGAGACCTGCCAGGGAATTGACGGATAAGACAGGGGTACAATTAGGTGGTAATTTTTAAAGAATTTTAAGCTCTTTTATACAGTTATGACTTTCAGCTATTTTATACTAGCTTCTCTGATTTTTTCAGGCATTGATACATTTATATAGTTTTGTTCAGTTATACAAGGTTTGAGTACAGTACTTTTATACAAGTTTGGTTTCAGTGTTTTATACAAGCTTTGATTTCAATGCTTGTGAATAAAATTTATCGAGCTTGAATATGATTTACATAGAATGCTTGAGTTTAGTATGCTTTAAATGAAGAGTACGTATTCAGCTTATTTAACAATTTTTTTTATAGTGGGGGTTATTATGATTGTTAAACTGTTTTCAAAAATTCTCATGTTTGGTCCACTCACATCTTCAAACTGTTTTCACCCCCAGGCCGTAGAAGTACGCAGGATCCACCACCGGGCCAATCATAGCCTCCGCGCCAAGGTAGAGTTTTGTAGAAAATCCTTGAAACCTTAAAAACTTTAGAGTATGCTCTGATATCTAGTATTAGTGGAAAAATGGAGTTGAGATCTGTTACTTGCGATATTTTGGCTGTTGGGATAGATGTACTGATTGTTAACAGGTGGAAAATTTTGGGATTGGTCAAATGACAGGGGAGACTCTGCCGAAATTTCGGCAGAAGTCTAAGGGAATTTTAAAGAAAATTTGAAGCAAGAAGGGCAAAAAGGTCTTTTGTGCCTGACATTCGCCAGGTGTCGGACACGCACCGGACTTGGCTGGAATTCCAAAGCGAAAATTGGGTCGGGTCCTGTTAATTTGGTATCAAAGCATAGGTTTTACTTCTTGTAGACTTCGCACTCTGTGCATCCTCGTTCTCTTCTCAAGTTGGGCCCAAATGGTGGTGGTATCCATAGAAAAAATTAGATAGTTATCCCGACGTAAGGGGATGAAACTTCCAAGTCAGACAGGAACTGCACCGGTATCTGAACCGGCAGAGTAATCTTTTGTAAGAGGTTTGTAAGGAGCCGTACCTACTGTACCTAGTAGGCAGGGAGATCCTAACACTCAGTAGACCCTGGAGATGTTAGCTCAGGCTATAATCAGCCAGAGATCCATCCGCGAGATAGGGGGATCACGTAAACAGGAGTAAGAGCTATAAATTGGAATAATAATGATATCTAGTAGTAAAAGAGGATTGAGTTGAAGGAATATAGCAGGTCATAGAGATCCTGGTTGTTCCACAGGAGAATAAAGTTTTGGGCAGGATTTGGTTAAGAAGTGATGTTAAAATCCTCTGACTCGTACGGAGTAAGCATTTTGGGAGCAGAATATGATAGTCAATCTTATTTATAAGTCTACAGAAGGTGTGAATACAGGAGTTTTTGCAGCAGAATAGAGGATAATGGTTAAACCTGAATACGAGAAAAAGGTTTCGCGTACGGTTTTTATTAATAGAGATTGGAAAGTAAGAGGTAGTACCTAGTTACGATCAGGTTAAAAGCCTCCATTCTAGGTATAGTGATCAGTTAGTAGTTAGTCAATTTTGAGGCCGTGATGATGTCTGCCCCAGCCAGATAATGGGCAGACCATGGGGTGCACTTTGTGCACAGTATTTGGAAATAGATAACCTTAACCAGGAAGAGTTTAAGAGAGATACTACAGTGGTAATCACAGTTTCCAATCATTGAACGGCCGCATGATTGGAGGCCATCGAACTGGAGTTAGTTCTGGGGCCGGTGTAGCCAAAAACATAGAGAGACAGGTGTTGATAGGCTCTAACAGGAGAAGTTGCTCTAATGTGCCAGATGTGGTAGGTACCGTTCTGGGCCCTGCTAATGGAATACCAGTCTCGATAGTTTAGAATTAGAAATCCAGGTTAGGTTTCAATTGGACTCAGGTAAAAGAAGCTTTTGGGCCTTGATTTCAGTTTAATACCGCAATTCACTCTAGACAGACGACCAGTTTAAGAAAATGACTCAAATTGTGGGAAGGTTATTGGGACATAATGTACTACAGTTTCAGAACGATTTGAGTAAAAAGATGTTGGTTTGAGAGTATGCCTTAAGTAACAGTTGTTAGATTTCCTTGGATTAGATGTTTTCAATAGATGTCTTACTCGAGATATAGTATGGATTACCCAAGTATAAAGATAGAATGTTAAGTATGGTTCATTGAAATCTGGAAGTATTGTAGGAAATAAAGAACCTGATTGAATTAAGCAGAAAAAGACTCTAAGTAATCCAGGATTGGCAACCAGTTATGCAGATACTAGAAGAAGGATTTTCATATAAGTAGTCTCGATAGTTATCGCCTGAGGAAGGTGAAATGAGAATCAAGGAAGCAAGGGAGCCAAATTTTAGCCGTTCCGAAACCAATAAGATTATAGAATGTGTAGGAAGCAAGCAGTTCAGAGGATTGAAAGGGAAAGTGTTTAGCTTTCAGTGACATATGCAGTATACTAGCCCGAGTAGCAGATACAGGAACAGTTCTTCTCCCCCTCCTGGAATGACAGAAGTGTAAATTTCGAGGACGAAATTTTTTTAAGGGGGTAGATTGTAATAACCCAAACCAAAATATCTAAAAATAAAGAAAATATCTAAAAAGTAAGGAAAATATCTTCTAGCGAAAAGACTATTTTGCCCTCGCATTATTTAATAGGGGGAAAATTGACTTTTTGATCGAGAAAGAATTTGGGAATGCCGCTTGCGCCATTGCGTAGAGCGCGGCGAAACGAGTTCGTAGACACGGAGTAGACCCAAATCGGAGCCATAACGAAGAAGATATGGTCTAAAAACTGCGAAGGGCAAAACGGTAAATTGGCCAAAAAGTCAGACTTTTTATCTCTCTCTCTCTCTCTCTCTTCTCCCCCGTCACTTTCTCTCTCTTCCCTCTCTCTCTCTCTCCCTCGCGTCGCACCCAGCCGTGCGCCCGTTCGACTTCCAGGCGACGGCCCGGCCACCACAGGCCGAGCCGATCTCCGCCGTGGGTACCATCGGGTCCGCCTCCGTCTCGCCGTCAAGACCTGACCGACCTCCACCCCGGGGCCGCCCTGAATTGGCCGGAAAACATGTTTTCCGACGGAGGTTCCTTCGAAGCCACCCGAACTTCCAGCTCAAAATTCTCCTTCGTTTCTCCACCAAATCGATCGAGTAAGGCACCAGGAGCCCGACAGGATTGCAAAAGAGACCTTCGAAGGGTCAAAGTAGCTCGGACCATCTGTGAGTGGACTTTCTTTCATGAAATATTTTATATAAATGAGTTATATAGAGGTTTTCCATAAATAAGATTTTATAAGTGATTTTACATTGATTTTATATAAAAGAGTTTTTATAAACGAGTTTATTTGACTAAATTCCTTATTTGATCTTGAGTAAGCTTTATTGTGTTTCCGAGCATGATTAATACAGAAATAGTTCTATAAGTTGTGTGCTGCTTACTTTTACATGCTTAAGAGTTATAGAAAACAGATTTTGAGGCTTATGACAGAAGAAATAGCAGCACAACTTGAGATTTCAGTTATTATTCAGATTTTTTCTAAGGAATTTATTTTAAAACCAGCTCGTACCCATTTATTTTTTGGTGATTACCAAGAGTTGGACCGATGTCTACGGACATCCAGTCCGATTTCAGTTTATGTCAGTGCACTTGACTTTGCCTCACGAGTTTCGGGGACGCTCGGACCGTGAGTGCCAGGATTTGCGGCTCGGCAGACTTGGTGTCCCGAGACCTGCCAGGATTGCGGCTCGGCTGACTTGTGTCCCCGAGACCTGCCAGGATTGCGGATCAGGCTGACTACGGTCCCCTGCATCCTGCCAGAGCGACTCGAGCTGACTTGGTGTCATCGAGGAATCTGCCGGCGGGACAGGCTGATCATAGTCCCCTGATTTCGCCAGTTTGCGGCTCGGGTAGCCTGCGTGACGCCCGAGACCTGCCAGGGAATTGACGGATAAGACAGGGGTACAATTAGGTGGTAATTTTTAAAGAATTTTAAGCTCTTTTATACAGTTATGACTTTCAGCTATTTTATACTAGCTTCTCTGATTTTTCAGGCATTGATACATTTATATAGTTTTGTTCAGTTATACAAGGTTTGAGTACAGTACTTGTATACAAGTTTGTTTTCAGTGTTTTATACAAGCTTTGATTTCAGTGCTTGTGAATAAAATTTATTGAGCTTGAATATGATTTACATAGAATGCTTGAGTTTAGTATGCTTTAAATGAAGAGTACGTATTCAGCTTATTTAACAATTTTTTTATAGTGGGGGTTATTATGATTGTTAAACTGTTTTGAAAAATTCTCATGTTTGGTCCACTCACATCTTCAAACTGTTTTCACCCCCAGGCCGTAGAAGTACGCGGGATCCACCACTGGGCCAATCATAGCCTCCGCGCCAAGGTAGAGTTTTGTAGAAAATCCTGGAAACCTTAAAAAATTTAGAGTATGCTCTGATATCTAGTATTAGTGGAAAAATGGAGTTGAGATCTGTTACTTGCGATATTCTGGCTGTTGGGATAGATGTACTGATTGTTAACAGGTGAAAAATTTTGGGATTGTTCAAAATACAGGGGAGACGCTGCCGAAATTTCGACAGAAGTCTAAGGGAATTTTAAAGAAAATTTGAAGCAAGAAGGGCAAAAAGGTCTTTTGTGCCCGACATTCGCCAGGTGTCGGACACGCACCGCACTTGGCTGGAATTCCAAAGCGGAAATTGGGTCGGGTCCTGTCACAAGGGACCAAGTATTGTTGAGGGCAAGGGCATCCAACTTAGCCTGTATGGCAGCACACCATTAAGGATATGAAATTGCTTGATCATAGGTGGAAGGTTCAATGTGACCTGAAATGTGAGGTAAAAAAGAACGATGGGATGGGGAAAAATGAGAGTAAGAAAGAAAGTTAGAAAGAGGATATTTTGTACTGATAGGATTTTTAGTACCTGTGCAAACAGGGTTAAAATCACATAAAATACTTGTAAGAATACAAGGCTATTGTAGTATAAATGCTCATGCAAGGTCGTTGTCCCCAAAGATTGTTTGACTAATTTGTAATTAAACTAACTCTTAATTAATAACTAAAATAGATTTTATCAAAGATTTGAAGTTTGTGAATTTGAAAAGATTAAATTAACAGTAAAAGAAATCTGAAAGTTGGGAAATAATAACAGCAAAGAAGAAAAACGTTTTCTTTTTAAAGACTAACAATTTAGAGAAAACTAGGGCTTAGCCATTACCGTCACAATCCTATGCAATTCTATCAATTACTTATGAATTTCCACATATATGCTTTGAAGGTTAGGTTTTCCTAATGCATATTTTCCTTGCGATGTTCAAGCGAAAACGTATATCTAACATGCAATCCGTCTGTGATGTTCAGATCAAATATAAACATGCAAAACTCATTAAGCTTTGTGAAAACCCTTTGAAAAATCATGCAATCCTTAAGAGCGTGATGTTCGCATTAAGTGAACTTACAACTACTAATCACAAGAAGCCATCCTCAATTTCAGGGTGATGTTCCAATAGAAATTGCATCAAATTACTTGTCTACATATCCTAATGGTGATTAGTCATTAAAATAGATAGATAGTTTTAAATGCAATGATTAATTATTCAAAGCAAACATGCATACATTCATAAGCAAATTAATAAAATTACATATTCATGCTAAGGCTTATGGCCTCGCCCTAGCAATTTGAATTAGTTACACATACTCATAATTAAAATAAAAGAAAATATCATTAGAATAAATAGGAATAAAAACACCTTGAAGTAGAAGCTCTTCAAAAACCCTAGCCAAAGTCTCTGTTTTTCCCATAATTGCATAAAAGGAAACTAATTCAAAAACCCTAAACCACAAGGAAACTAATTTAAAATAACATAATACTAGGATATAAAATCCAAATTGAATTAGGAGAATCTGCCCACAATCTGCCCAGCCACGTTTTGGCCTCAAATCTCCTCAAAATCTGGCCCAAGATAGCTTGTTTTAAAGATAAAAATATTCTGAACACTTCTCCAGAAGGTTACGAACCCATCCAAGGTCATCTTGGGCTCCAAAAACACAATAAAAGTCCAAAATGTCACTATTCCGGCACCGCGCACTACTTCTTTATTTTATTTCCAGAAATTAACCGCTTGGTAGAAAAATCTGAAATGGTGATACAATCAAGCTAAGTGACTCACATACGTCCTCCAATTGGAATTACTCCAAAATTCGTCCATTTGATTACGTTTTGCTCTAGAGAGAGTCGAAAGTCCTATATTGAAAATATAATTCAAAGTATCAAAGTTCTTCTAAAATATTAACCAAAATGTATTAAGAATGAGGTTAAATATATAATATAAAATCGACTCATCATGTACCCGTAGGAATTGACGTCGATTCAGAAGATTGGTCAGGAGAAACAATAGCATGAGAGAGATGGTAGTCATGATGCCACGCATGTGCATATTTGGTGCAAGGAGAGATACGAAGAGGAGCAGTGGGGTTGGGTGGAGAGGGCAACAAATCAGTGGCAGGGATAAGCCTGGGGGTGTCGAGTCGGGGAGAGGAACCTAGTTCAGGTGGGGTGGGAGCCGAGTCAGAGGTAGTGGAAGATGGGGGGTCTACATGGGCAAAGTCAAAAGAAGTAGGATATAGTGGGTCCACAAGTATAGAAGGTGCCGGTTGGTTACGGGCTTGGTGGTTATGTGGCATTGGTGTGGGCTCGGTAGGCCCAGAGGAAGAAGGAATGTCAGTTTGGGGTAGTGGCAGGACAAAGGAAGGAGTAGGAGAATGAAATTGATAAGGAAAAATATTTTCAAAGAAGTGGACGTCCCTACTAACAAGGAATTTTTTGTGATCCATATCATAAAGTTTGTAATCTTTTAGACCTGTTGGATACCCGATAAAGACACAACAATGAGTATGAGAATCAAATTTATGAGATGGATGGACAACAGTAGCATAGCTAAGACAACCAAAAACACGAAGGTGAGAGTTGGTAAACGATTATAGAGAATCAAAAGGACTTTTATTAGATAATAAGGGAGTGGGTAAACGTTTTATAATGTAGACAGTGGTAAGAACACATTCACTGACAGGACCCGATCCTAATTCCACTTTGGAATTTGAACCAAACCCTGTGCGTGTCCGACATTTGGCAATTGTCGGGCACATATGTCCATTTTACCCTTCCTGCTACAGTTACTATGAAAACTTTCTCTGGACTCCTGCCGAAAATTTGGCAGAGTCTCCCCTGTATTTTGACCAATCCCAAACTTTTTTTCCACCTGTCAACAATCAAATAATTCTACACCAACTGCCAGAATTGAATAACCAAGTATTCACCAGCTCCAGTTTTCCACTAAAACTAGATATCAGAGCATTTTCTAAAGTTTACAAGGTTTCAAGGGTTTTTCTACAAAACTCTACCTCTTTTGGTGGCGCGGAAGCTATGAATAGCCCGGTGGTGGAATCTCTCGCACTTCTATGGCCTGGGGGCGAAAAACAGGTTGAAAATGTGAGTGGACAAAATAATGTTCTTGAAAACAATTTATAACCATAATAACCCCCATTTAAAAATAAATAAGGATGTAAATCGCTGGTTTGTCTCTATTTCAATACAAGGTATGCAAATAAGCATGTAAAAACATACTGATGAATATACTCGTATAACTGAACAACATATAAAGATATAAATCCGCAAATATCAAAGAAACTGGTATAAAATAATTGGAAGTCACAACTGGATAAAAGAAAGCTCGAAATCCTTTGAAACTACCACCTATTTGTACCCCTGTCATATCCATCAATTCCCCTGGCATGTCTCGGGCGTCAAGCAGTCTACCCGAGCCGCAAACTGGCAAAATCAGGGGACTATGATCAGCCTGATCCGCCGGCAGGTCTCGATGACACCAAGTCGACTCGAGCCGCTCTGGCAAGATACAGGGGACCGTAGTCAGCCTGATCCGCAATCCTGGCAGGTCTCGGGACACCAAGTCTGCCGAGCCGCAAATCCTGGCACTCACGGTCCGAGCATCCCCAAAACTCGTGAGGCAAGTCAAGTGCACTGACTAACTGAAATCAGACTGAATGTCCGTAGACATCGGTCCGACTGTGGGTAATCACCAAAGATAAATGGGTACACGGTGGTTTTAAAATAAACTATTTTGAGAAAAATCTACTAACTCACTGCATTTTAGTAAAATCTGAAACTTATCTGCTATCTCTTCTGGTAAAGTTCTCAAACTCTGTTTTTATATTACTGGAGCCTCAGTATCTAAGCATTACGTAGATCAAAGTACTTAACAGTATAAATCATGCTCGAAGAAGCAGTTCATAAAACTTATTCAGATAAACTCATTTATAAAAGCTGATTTATATAAAATCAATATAAAATCATTTAAATAAACTTATTTATATAAATTATTTATATAACTCATTTATATAAAATCATTCATGAAAGAAAGTCTACTCACTGATAGTCCGAGCTAGTTGGACCTCTTGAAGGTCCCTCCTGTGATCCTGTCGGGCCTCTGGCGCCTAATTACCCATAAAGATTAAATTAATAAACTGCTGAATAAAAATAATTTAAATTACACCCTGCCCCCGGCTCCTAGAAATACGTGCACTCGTTTTAAGTTACTCCTATGCCCATCTTAGCTTTTTAGATAGTTAGAACGGTCTTAAGAGACTTGAAGCCTTACTAAGCGATAAATTACCAGACCGACTGATCCGGGACCCGTGGGGTCCACAATCTCCGATGGCCAATCTGGGCTTCTCTGAAGGTTCCTCATAGAGAAGGAGCCATGTTCCGCGAATTTGGTCCGAAACGGACGGTCGGATTGGCCAAAATCGCATTATCGCTTTAAATTCAAACCCTAGCCCCAGGGTTCGCGATTTCGGAGTATCCGGGACTCCGATTCGCAATCCGTCGAATCCTACATGATCCTGGAATCATGTAGTACGACATATCCAAAATTCAGCGTGATCTGACAATTAGACGACACTGCACCCAAGGATCGCGCGGTATGGAAAATCCGTTCGGGGCTCAAACGGACTCCGAATCGAGATCCGCGAAATCCTACGCACTCGTGACGACACGAGGATCACAAAATTGCACAGAATTACTTCACCACCCTCACCCACGCTCCCCAGCACGCGCGGGCAGATTCTGGTGTCTAAAGCGAAACCGGGTGCCGAAAAATCTCGGAACCAAGACTCCAAACTCCTATCCTAGGTAAAACACCCCATTTGGAATCACTTTTGTTCTTGGACATACCCCAAAAAGTGGCCGAAAATGGCCGATCACGGCGGCTGAAGTTCGGCCGAATTTTCAAGTTGAAAATCGAGTGATCTAGAGGTGAAATCGATCGAAACCCATACATCCATCAGTTAGAACACGAAAAATAGGTGAAAATCCATACCTTACTCGAATGATTTGGTGGACAAACGAAGGAGATCGACAGGAGAGAAGTTCGAATGAACACCGGTCGGAAATCTCCAGTTTCCGACCAGTTCCAGGCGTCCCCCGGTCGGCGACGGGTCGGGGAAGATCGGCGGGGTCGAGGCGGAGTTGACGGTACCCTTGCCGGAGATCGAGCCGGCCTGTGGTGGCGACGGCAGCGGCTGGAAGGGAGAGGGACGGCTGCTGCGTCGCGCAGGAGAGAGAGAGAAGAGCGAGAAAGCTGAGGGGGGGGAGAGAGAGAAAGGGATAAAAATATGACTTTTTGTCCAAATTACCGTTTTGCCCTTCGCGGTATTTTGACCGTATTTTCTTCGCTACAGCTCCGATTCGAGTCTACTCTGTGTCTACGGACTCGTTTCGCCGTGCTCTACGCAATGGAGCAAACGGAGTTGCCAAATTCTTTCTCGATCAAAAATTCAACCTTTTTCCTATTAAATAATGCAAGGGCAAAATTGTCTTTTCGCTAGAAGATATTAATCCTTACTTTTTAGATATTTTGTTTTGGGTTATTACATTCACTCCAAAAATGTAATGGGATATTGGATTGAAAACGAAGAGCACGGGCGATATTTAATATGTGGTGGTGTTTGCGTTCTACCACACCATTTTCTTGTGAAGTATAAACGCAAGAGAGTTGAAACTCTGCCATGTTAGAGAAATAAAGGTTGCATGGAAAGAAATTCAGAACCATTGTCAGAATGGGTTGTTTTAATGGAGAGATTAAATTGAGTTTGAACAAAAGCAATGAAATTTTTGAGAAGATATTGAGTGTCAGTGCATCTATTAAAATCATCCACAATAGTTAGAAAAAAAGGAGCACCGCAATGAGATTTAATGCAGTGCGGCCCCCAAATATCACAATGTAATAATTGAAAAGGAAACTTGGAAGTAATATTACTTGAAGGGAAAAGAATCCGAGTCTGTTTGGCCACAGGATAGACATCACTAGTATTGTCAAAAGGAACAGAAATAAAAGGAAACAATTTATGGAGGAGTTGGAGACGAGCGGGTGATGGGTGGCCAAGCCGTTGATGCCAAAGATGAGAAGACGGTGGGATGTGACAAGAAATTGGTGATGGTGAAGGCGGTGACATGTAGTATAGACCATCACTTTGTTTACCCCAATCAATCATCTTCCCCCGTAGCCAAGTCCTGCAAGACACAAAATGTGAAGACCCATATTTTTAAAAAATATGAAGAATAAATATTTAACTACCTATTTAGTTATATATTTAAATTGATTATGCATATAGTTGTTTTACCATTTTAATAATTATATGTATTTTATTATATTAAATATGTATGTAATAAGCATGAGGTGGATAACATAAGCTGGAGGTGGCACCATTCCTTGGTTGCTTAAGGGACGTGTAAACACATAAGGTTGTTGTCTTGCTATCCAAGTGCTAGCTGGCTTTACTTCATCAAATGTTAGCACTTATCTCCAACCTCCAAACATACCAACCAATGATAGAAGGATAGTTGCCTTGCCGACTTTATTCTAGTATAAATAGGAAGCTTACAAGTTGTTTACTACTACAAACATGCAACGTGAGAGAGAAAGAGAGAGGTGATGAAATTTTTGGAAGAGATATAGGGTTTAGCTTTTATTTTCTTAAATTGGAGCAATGCTTTGGAATCGAGGTAGGGATTTGTTGGTTACATTTACAAAGATTGATCTAATTAAATTTCATGAGCAATATATTATGCATGATATTATAATTTGATTAATATTGACATGTTCATATGTTATTGGTGATGGCTGGAATTCTTAGGTTGATAAAGAAATTATGGAAAAGAGGGTAATGGGAAGGTTCTTTTGTGTAGTTGAGTCTAACCATTGTAGGGACCAAGTCCAGGCAAGCCCGTGTGCATAGTAGATTAGGAAATCGGAGGTATAATTGTCAATTGGGTGATTTGGGCTTGGAGATCAATGGTGTAAACAAGATGACTAGCAAAAAAGGAATTATGAGATAACTGGTATGGGTGTTAGTTTATGTAATGGGGCATTCGGAATCACAGTAGTAAAATACATGGTATGGGACATGCAGGTTTGCTTGCCCTATTATATAAATTAACGGGTTGGGTAGAATTGAAGAGCATTCATGCATTATCATTATTATTATTAATATTTGGCTGTGTGATTGCATGTCACTTAATTTAGTTATATCAATCTATTGTGGTAAGTCTCATGTCCCTACTGAGCGGTGGTTGCTCATCCCTCACGTGTTTAACTTTTCAGATGAATTAGTGGGCAAGACCAGGACTAAATCAATTCTGGCTGAATTAGATGAGAGTAGTACAGCTTTATTTATTTCTTGTACAGTTGTAAGATTTTGGAGCTATTTTTATAAGAGAAGTTTATTTTGAACCCATTTTTCGGCATTTGTTTATTTTATTGTAGTTTTTATTTTCTCATGCACCGGGTGCGGGGTTTTCACATACCCCTAGTTCGGGGCGTGACACAAAAATCAGGAAATAAGATGATGCAACAACGCAATGATTTAGTGATTTTACTGGCAGATAGAAGATTCAAATTGAAAGATGGAACATGAAGAACATCTGTGAGAGCAATGTCCTTATTAAAAAGAATTGTGCCTATGGAATCAATGGGTACATATGAGCCTATAGGTAAATTAACGGAGGGTACATGTGAGGTATTCTTGTCAACGAAACAAAAGGAGTCAGATGTAATGTGATCCGTAGCTCCACTATCAAGAATCCAAGGATGAGAAAAAATGGAATTAATGGAAGGGAGAGAAGGATTAAACAGACCTACCTCATTAGCAAAAGCAGTGGAGTTGTCAGATAATGAAGGGGTGGAAAATTTTACCATAGCAGCTGTAAGTTGTTTGCACCGTTCATCAGTGAGCCCAAAGAGAACAGATTCCAAATTGGAGGCCGACTGGTTCGGTGGCATGGTGCGACCCATTGCCATTGGACCGCTTGGACTAGTGAAAGGGAGCTGACTGGCCTATTGCACTAAAGAGGAATTGGCGTCCACTTGATGGGCTGTTGGTGTTTGTCGCGTACTAGAATTACCACCATAGTTGCGCCCAGAGATACGGTTGCTGCCAGAGTTACTGCCAGTTGAAGAAGCAGCGTTGTGCCTGGGTGGGTACCCGTGCAACTTGTGACAGGTTTCAACAGTATGGTAGTCGCGATCACAGTAACTACAATGGAGAGGATTGCCGTTGGCGTCATGTCCGCGAGATCGATTTTGAGAAAAATTATTACTTTTGGTATTTCGGACGGCTGCAGCAATGAAGTGTTCAGTTGTGGATGAGCCAATTTCTCTTTGTTTCTCTTCTTGAGTAATCAAAGAATATGCTTTGCAGACACTTGGGAGAGGATTCATAAGTAGAATTTGACCACGCACTGTGTTATAAGAATCATTTGAGACCCATTAAAAACTGCATGATGTGATCTCGATCTTTCTATTCATTCTATGTTTTCATACCACCGCAAGAACAAGTAGGAGAAAGATTATAAGAAACAAGCTCGTCCCATAAAGCCTTGAGTTTGGTGTAATATAAGGATACCGACATGGTTCCTTGAGTGTGAGAAACAATCATCTTTTGGATCTGAAAAATTCTTGGAGCCTTGCCTTGGGAAAATCTGTCTTCAAAATCTTGCCAAATTTCTCTTGCGGTTGCTGCGTAAACCACGCTATCTGCCAAGTCAGAGTCAACTGAATTTAATAGCCAGGAAAGAACCATCTTGTCACAATGGTCCCAAAGAGTGTAATCATCGGACTTCTTGGTAGATCATGGTCGTTCGATGGAGCCGTCAACGAAGCCAATCTTGTTCTTGGCAATGAGGGCAATAACCATGGAACGTTGCCAGGTTGCATAATTGTTACCATTAAGCTTCTTGGAAACTAACAGAAAGCCTGGGTGATCAGAAGAGTGAATAAAAAGAGGGCTGGAAGACTCCATAACCGAATTTTTGTCGGCGGAGGAACTTTCTTTCTCACCCATGAAAATAAATCAAGAGTCACCAGGATGGTGCTCTGATACCATGTAAAGTGAAATATGGAGAATATTTTCTCTGTTGAATGAATAAATCATACAGGACAATACAAGGAATATAAAAGATACACAAGGAGCTATTCTAAGTAACTAACTAATCTAGGCTAGAAATCTGGTATGACTCACATAACATGGTGTTGTGTGCACTACAAGTAAATACATAATTACAGAAGTTAAGGGATTTCTTTCCTAACAGAAATGAAGACAAAGCTCAGGCGTTTTGGTTACCTGATAAACATCTTTTGAGGCCATTCTATCAAACATTCTTTGAGGTCCTCTCTCTCTCTCTCTCTCTCTCTCTCTCTCTCTCTCTCTCTCTCTCTCATGAACATAATTTTTTATTATCTTTCTTTTGTTTCTATTTTATAGGGTGCCATTCAGCGCGGTGAAAGGTTTGAATATGGTTATCGATCAAATAAAATCCCGCATGGTTGAGCCGTCGGAGTACTGAATCCACCATAACAATCCCTCTACCTCTTGATTTAGATGGTAAGAGTAAATGGATAAAACTTGCTCTGTGCTTTGTTTATGAAGCAGCTCAGAAGCATGATAGTTTGGAAGATGTACCAGAATTTGGTGAGGAACTGGGAGCAAACTTCACTCGCAATCACCGTATTGAACTCTATACAACTGAAGATCCTCATGAACGTCCCCAAGTAATTATTTACCACGACTGCAATTTAGCGGGACCATTTATACATTGGTGCTTTATACCACGAAGTGACCTTAAGGAAACTTCGAATAAACGCTTGATCCGAGCTTCAATTACACCTAACAGCCCAGGGACAAAAGTGACAGGGTGTGTGGGGTGAGCCTAATATACTTGGAAGATGTCCCCAAATTTGTCCAGAAATTGAATAAACACTATCTTGGCTATCAGCATCAACAAGAAGAAGATGGTATGAGAAGTATTCCGTCGACAAGCGGGGTTCAAACTCAACAAGCAGTACAAGAATAAGAAACTACTACTTCAACCAGGATTGTAGGTCAATTGAGAAGAAACGTGGTGTCATTGCTTGAAAAACTATTTGAGGTACTCTCTCTCTCTCTCTCTCTCTCTCTCTCTCTCTCTCTCTCTCTCTCTCTCACACACACACAAACACACAAAAAGAATGACGACTGAATTACTGATATCATGAGTACGTTTGTCTCTAGGGATTACAGCTGGGCCTTCCGCATCTCTATGATTATGGTTTTATTTTTCCTCTACGTGAAAGATTACAGTGGTTTAGTGAACAAAGCAGCACGTCTGCATGCACAGTAAATTTAGCTCTTCCTCAAAATCTGCACAACGATGAGAAATGGGCAGGACTTTCGCTATATGTTGTCTGCAGTCTGCCCCCAGGTGCTTCACTCACTACTCGCACTTTCTACGAGATTCATTTGTATACCCCTATTGAAGCTGTGGGCCATAACCAACTGATGCATCGCCTAATGGTATCTTCTCCCTTGGATGACAATGAGGGGTCACATCGGCTCCTCATTTTTCATCTCCAAGGTTCACAAAAAGTGATCTCCATCAAACTCCAATCCTTTTGGCGGGAATTTGATAATTTACTTATGAAGGACAACGAATCCATTCAAGCATTCTTCAAAAGTTTCTAGTTGTTAGTTTAAGGGAGAAGAGGTTTAGAGAAGGGTTCGTAGTGTTTGGGACAATAGCTTAATTTGGGAAGGAAAACTTTTGAAATAGTAACGAAGTAGTTTTATTTTATTGATTGAAATAGGAAAAGTACAAGGTTTTAATACTTGAGTTGGCTGATGGCTAGAGTTGGACAGCTGTAGTTTTTTAGCTTGATTACATTGAGAGGCTATAGGCTTATTTATAGGAATACTTAGTCGGCAACTTTGCTTTGGACAAGTCGGTTGCACAGTAACCGACTTTTTCAAAGTCATTTTCAACCACAAATTGTCTTCTAATTCTAGATTTCTCTAGTTATAATACATTATATAATTAGTAGGATGTTTCTAGTGACTTTAACTTGTCAACTTCTCTCAATTTTTCTAGATTATTTTATATTATTTAAGACAGAAATATGCATTAATTTTAGGATGATACAATTCCAAACAAGAAAATCGTTGCGAAAACTTTACGAAGCCTACTTATACCACCAAAATACAATCATGTCGATGCCGCAATAGCATAATCGAAAGATTTTATCTACTCTTGCTTCACATGAACTAATTAGTTCAGTGGAAGCACATGAAAAAGATGAACAGACAAATCCGTGAAGCAAGCTTTTCAATCCAAAGTGAATTTCAAGGACAAAGTAAGACAAACAAAAAGGAGTAGAATCCAATACAATGGATCGGCCCTTTCATTGCTTTAACCACAACGAAAATGGAAACCAACTAATTCTTATAGTTTATTGGTATTCTCTTATTCATGTTGGAAGAGGTCTCAAGTTCGCATCTCTCCTCTCCATTGCTAAAAATAATAATAGTAAATGTTACCATATGGTCTAAGTTGTGCTTTGAAACTATGACTTAACGGTTGATTTGGTTTATCATTTTAGCACCATGACATGATAAAATTTCATAGGTTAGATTTTTTCTGTACACATTCATCTTTAACAAAAGAGACGAGCTGGTCCTACTAAGTAGGTCTTCGAACCAAAAGGAGAAGGGCTTAAATTTTAGATTGGGTATATGACATAAGAATGTCACTAGGGGCCCAAAGTTGAGCACTCTTTGGGCCCTATAATAGAGTTTGGATCCTACCTTATATAGATGATAAGTTATTTCTGAAATTTCAATCGTCTTTATGGCTTTTTGGTGTGCTTGACTATTCTCCCCTCACCAGAAAATTTCTTGGAGATGTCGAAATATGCACATTTGTTAGTGCTAATTATGCGTTCGATTAAATGTCTCCAAGAGACTTTGTCCACTATGAATCTAAGGGAATTTTTATTGTTTAAATTTTAAAGGTATTTAGTTGTATAATTTTTTTTGTGTGGAACTTTTAACCTTTTAAATATTCTCCATTTTTAAAAAAAATTCTGACTCTGCCTGCACCAAGTCCATAGCAGCTGCCAAATAGAAAAAAGCAGGCTAGTACCTTCCATATAGCTGCACAGCAGCATGTGAAATTATGTGTGAATAGGACCTACCCAAACTGAAAAGCACCAACAACCAAATCTCCCACTTGCCCTGTGTGGCCTGATTCAGTACTCAGGGTCCCCCACTGAACTGGTAGCAGATTCATACTTTCACATGTATATGCTGCAACGGTCCTCACTGCAGAAGTTTCTCATATGGGCCATCTCCAACCTCCCTAGGTAGAATGCCTATATGATGCCCCAATTGCCCATGCCCCCATGTCCCTAACACAATTGGCAGTTTATGGCATGCATAGATACTTGGACCTTATAAAAGTATAACCCTTGGTTTCTTTGCCCCACTAGACCAAACCAAGCCTGCAAATGAAGCATATATAGCACTGTGATCCATCCTAGGGACTGTTTCGGAACCCACATGAGGCTCCACTTCAAACAATGACAGCTATGGACTTTTGGCACCTTGCCCTTTTCTATTGGCGAATACGCCCCCTCCCCTGGAAATAAGAAATCTGTTAATTACAGTTTGACATGTTTTTTTCTTTTTTGGTGAAATAAGGAGAAACTCTCATAAAACAACAACTAAACACCACGCATGAGTCGAGGCCTACTAAGACCAAACAAGTCATCCACCAAGAGACCCAAATAGGAGCCTAATCAAAAAAGCAAATTTCCATGTTCAGATTATAACTCCATTTTGTCAAACAATCCGCAATACAATTCTTTTTCTTGTAAATGCGGACAATGTGACAATTTCCAATTTGCCTCCTGAGATTGCAACAACTATGCACCAAAGCAGCAAGAGGATGACATTGCAATGAATTGATTTGTTGAACAAGTGAGACAACAACAACAACATTCATTTCAATAGCAAGGTTAGTGATACCTTTCTCAACAGCAAGCTTTAGACCAAAATGTAGGCCCCAAACCTCAGCCTCCAGAATATGACCTTGGGCCAAATTCATAACAAAACAGTTTGACATATTTGTAAAAAGATAATTTGTGTGTTTTATATAAATTAATTTTTTATGCGTGTGAAACTGTAATTTTTAAGAGCGAAGCAGTGTCATCTTTTTATTTTAAAAGCTCATTCCTAGGTCAATTCACAACTGAAAACTACATTAACGGCCATTGTTAAATATTCTGGGAATCTAGATGATAGAAACGTCCATCAGTACACTTCTCATCCATCTTGATAATTGTTTCAAGACTGATTTTCTCTAGAATTTTGTCCTTGATAGAATAAATACTCCAATACTTCTTTGCTGCGAATTTGAACCACTCAAAAGCTGGTGGTGGCAAATGACCGCAACGTAATGTCAGCCGCCCACCAATAAAACCTAGCTTTTAAGATTCTACACGGAATTATTTGGTGGCTCGTCTCGAACTAGATTTCAATCTATTAACTATGTTAGATTGTTATCTAATTTAATAAGTCTGATCCTATAATTTATAAGCTCACCAAATAATTGTCAGAACATTAGTCTAATTTAATTGAAATAGTCTAAGTAACTTGTATTAAATACCAGTATTGAAATACATTCTTGATCCCTACATTTTATTCGGATTTTCAATTTTGTTTTTCTAAATTCGGCTAATTTATTCTACGAGTTTTAATCTGTTAACAATTCGGGTCATTTTTGCCTGATTTTGTGCCCTCACAGATCGAGCAAATTAACGTCAAATGAGACCAAAATTGTTAACATGACAAAGCACAAGACCAAATTCGTCAATTAAACATGGGAACCAAAATAAAAATTCACATGGGTCAAATATGGCATTTAACCCTAAATACGATGTCGACATAATTGGAAGTGTTGGGAAATTTAGACATCATGTTTGTTAGATTGCAGCTGGTTGATAGTTACATATGTATATGTAGGTGGCATTGTGCATTCTAAATCTAAACAAAGGGACTTCCGAGATACATCCAGTCCAAAACCCTCTGGAAAGTTGGCGACTTATGGCAACCGGGTATCCACAGCTGTCCACCAAACACCAGCTAACTAATTTGACCCATTCTCCATTCAAAAGAAAAACTAAACAAGCATATTGACCGATTCTTCCCTACCTTTATGACTAAGCGACCCATTCTTGGAGCTGTTTTGACTTTTGTCATTGTATCTAGACACTCTTAAGCCAACCTCGTGTCTCACTAATGTACTATGCCCTTGCTGTTCTTTTTCGAGAGGGGAATCTAAACACGGAATCTCGGATGCAAGAATTTTTACTCTTAACCATTTGAGTTACAAGATACTTACAAATATTATGAATTCCCAATTGAATACACCTTTACTAAGCCACTGTATTGTAGTAATATGGTTAGACAGGCTGATTTCTAGGCATTAAAAATGTCATGATTCACCATTACCACTAATATTACGGTTGCACAGGCCGAGTTCTAGGCATGAAATATGGTATGTTTTTGCTACGATCAATCGCGCCCGCATGACCAGGGAAGCTTTCCTTCATATACTAACTATTGCTTCAAAGTTTTCCTCTCTCCTTTGTCCGACCCCATGATATTATGGAATCCCTGTAAAACCCTCATGTTTGATGTTGGCGGCTACAAAGAACTAACTGCAGCAACCTGGTTTAGTCTGACTAAATTAAATTCGGAGTAGTTTTCTAAACTGGTAGCTACAACAGTTCAGAGTAATGTTTAAGGCATCCTCGCGGATGGTTTTCTTAGCTCGATATTCAAATTTGCCGAACAAAACCATAAATCAGCTCTCATTTGCCCATGTGGGGTCATTGTAATTGTTCAACATTGCTCCAAGTCTAAAGTCATCTCTGTTCTAAACAAGCAAAGAATGGGGAAAAAAAAAATCCAATCTATGCGATGATCTGACACAATCATATATGAAGCTTCATCACCACTTTTTCTTTAAGACTAAAATTGAGAAAGATTTGAAAATACGAATAAAGAAATCAAAGAAGTCGGTCGCTATCTGGGTTGAAATATTTGGCTCAGTGATTGATACAAGCCAAACCATCCAAAAATGAGTCCATGGTATAAATGTCTAGCCCTCTAGTCCGTCCAGGGGCCCCTCCTTTGAGGGATGACACATCCAGCACAATCCTGCTAAGACAGCGTAAACGTGTAAACAAGCTGAATATCTTATGCATAGAAGAAACTAACAATGAAAAAGATACTTACATGTTCGTAGATGCTTTTCCCAGTTCCGGAGTTTTAGAGTTTATGATGATTCTGTGATCAATTTTGGCTACTGAATGGTCCATAGGCAGATCAACCACTTTAGGAGCTGAAATGGAATTTTTAACACGTTAAATTCAATTCAATTAATTGCATATGAAACTAATAAGAACCAAGTATACAGTAGGACTGAATTGAACCATTTCTTACATGATTTAGGAGGAGCAGTGACAGTTCCATCTAGCCCCAAGAGTTTCTACAAAAATGAGGGAATATGTTATCACTAAGCAGTAAAAACTATCAACTGATAAGGAAATTAGTAAATATTTAACATCGCTAGAAGCATTGGTGAAATTTTAAGAAGGAAGGAACATATACCTTAAGACTCTTGTAACACTCTTCCAGGTTATCATTATACAGCATATGATGAAAGATGCCTGACGATTGCCCTTGCTCAATCTCAGCCTTGGCATTTTTAAGTCGCTTTAGGACCTGTTCCTCTGTCTCAGTTCCCCTGTTTAGCATATTTAAGCGTACTCAGAATTGGCAATGTGGAAGAGGAATTTGAGAATGAGAAAAATAAAATGGCATCTCAAACTACCTTGCACGAAGGCGGTTCTCAAGCTCCGCCATTGAGGGTGGACATACAAAGATGAAGATAGCTTCCAGTGAACTAGCCCTCACGGATCTTGCACCTTGAACATCAATGTCAAGAATGCATCTCTACATTGAAAGCAAACAACATTACAGAATGAATAACCACAAGAATCTCAGTAAAGAAAGCAGTGCTTGTGAGAGAGCGCCACTAACATAATTTAACAATATGAGGGCGAAATCTAAAATACATAAAATATCCTCATAAGCTTTTCACAACTTTGACCATGACATTAAGGATTATATGAATTAGCCTCTAATTGTATCCCATAAACCAGACTACAATCTAGAACAGTTGTTCCAAATACAACTAATCATCATGCAGATGCTTTGATTCACCGCATGACAGATCCATATAGCAAGTTTGACATGATAAAGAAAACGACCAAGCTCCAACAATAATCAAAATAGAAACCACTGATCAAAGAAAGTTACCTTCCCATCATCTGCTACCACTTCTACTGCTTCAACACTAGTTCCATAGAGATTTCCATGCACAGAAGCAAACTCAAGGAACTTCCCATCTTCTATCTCTTTCTCCATGGCACTTCGCTCAATGAAATGGTAATGGACCCCATCCTTCTCCATAGCTCTAGGAGCACGGGTTGTGTGGCTCACAGAGAACCCAAACATGGAGGGATATTCTTTCATGAGCATGGATATTAGTGTCCCCTTACCTACCCCAGAAGGACCACTAATAACAATTGGCTTCTCAGCATAGCCCCTCACACCCTTACTCCAGGCAACCACGTCAGTGCCCAAAATTTTCTTCTGCTGCCTCACATATTGGGTGTCCACCTAAAACAAAACAATTTTAGATTTCAGAATAACATAGTAATCATCTAAACATAATACGTGATGGACAGAATGGTGTTAACTGAACAATTCCACTTTATTTAACAGCAACAAGGACAGGAGTTATTTTGTTCTCGCATCAATTGAATATAATTCTATTTCCAAACTTATTGTTTGAAACTCCTACTATCATTTGGTGCAGTCTCATTTTATCTTCCATTGTCTGTCTCAAACTTAAACTATTACTAAATGAGACGACATTGTGACATCTTTTATTCTGTTCAAATGAACTCTCCCTTATCATATCTGAATAGTTTCACAGGTACCCACCTCAAGGAACCAAGCAAAATCGTCTGGGGTGGAACCATTCTTAGTAATCAATATTCGGTCTTCACTTAAAAGCACTGCTGAAAGGCCCTTACAGGTTTTGGGTTTTGTTCCCAACACAGTAGGATATATCCTGCAAATTTAAACCAGATATCAGTAACAAAATCAGACAAAAGCAATTCAATACCAAGAGTCATACACTTACCATTCACCAGTAGATTGGTCAAAAATCTGAACTCCAATTGACAATGGCGATTCCTCACAGGCTCCACCAATCACATACTGTCAAAAAATGCATTGGCAATATGATTGACCTGGTGGTAAATCACTGAAGAACAAACAGGGACATTGGATGACAAAATCATATTGATATGTTAAATATCATACAGTTCTGTTGCCCATGAGAATGGCTGTTTCACCGCCTTTGGATTTTATATCAAATCCATTTCCATATCCCTTCTGCAGCTCATCAACAATGAATGCTGGGGCTTCTCCCTGATGACAACAACCAAAATCAAATCACATCAAAGGAACCATCTTGCTTCACATGCAGACATCATTTCTAATTACATTCCTGATAAAAGTTAATTTATTAACCAATATTAAGTATAAACTAAGGATGAGGTGCTTACCATAGAGAAATCTGTTCCTGCAATTCTAGATTCCCCCTGATCAGCAGAAATGGAGAGAGATGAGAGTAATTCAATATTTTCTGGATCTAAGAAATATATGAAAAGTTCAAGCCAGACGAGGCATAAAAGGCAGAGATTGCAACTAAACGTCTCTCTATTGCATTTGGAGAAAACAAAAACAACAAGAGTTTGAGCTGGAACCAGGTAAATACGATAATGAAGTTCAAAATCAAAACACAAATGCCCATGTCCTAATCCAAGATAGAAATACACATACAGAAAGGGAAAAGCGATGCAACAAAGATACAATTGTTGGTTTTTTGTCCAAATCTCTTTAAACCCATAACAAAAACCAATTAGGAAGAGAGCAAAGAACATCAAAATGCAAACAAACATAAACCCACCTTAATATAGCTAAAACATATGGATCAAACCACTAACAAAGGGTTAAAACAACATTTGGAATAAAAGAAAAGGCTGAAAATATCAAACAGATTAAGACCCAGGTACCTTTGTGCAAGCAGTAATTGCTCTATAACCAAAAATAAAAAGCAAGCTTATTTCTTGGCAGGGGATGTATTGTTCAGAAGGCCAAAGAAGGATTTAAAAGCCCACTTTGGGTGTATCTTTTTCAAGCTGAAGTTTTGTGAAGGCTTGCAATCAAATCAACACGAACTTGGGATGGAAAAAATCACAAGGGTGGTAGAATAAGTTGCAAGATATCCCATGAAGCATTCTCATATTTGTAGCATACAAAAGAGGGAATCTTTAGTCCAATAGTCCTCCCTAGGAAGAAGTAGTGGTGAGAGAGAGAGAGAGAGAGAGAGAGAGAGAGAGAGGCAGAGGCAGCAGAAGAAGAAGAGAGAGAAAGAGAAAAGGGGTGGCCTTGTGGTCGCATTCAATTCACGACACAAAGAAGACCTGCTTTCGTTTTCTTGTAAGGTGCTTATGAAGTTTCTTCCCTTCCCCACCACCGCTACCCGTCCTTTTTTCTTATTTTAATTTTAGGTCTTCAAAGTTTTTTATATAACCCTTTTTTTTCTTGGGAGGAAAAAAGAAATCCCTTTTTTTAAAAAAAAAAAAATATCCAAAAATAGAAAATAAGAAAAACCCCATGGCATTGGCATATATATGCAACATGGTGACAAAATTCTTGAGTGAATGTGAAGCAAAAGCGTTGAGATCTTTATTGGTGGGATGACACGTGTAGTGTTAGAATGATTAAAAGAGTGACTCGTGTGACTGGATTCTATGTGACAAAATTGTTCCTTAGCATTTGCTTTTGCCAAATTGTTGAAAAACAATAAGAGAAATAGGGAAACACCTAGAAACTTGCTTGGCAACTTTTTTATTTGCATCCAATTCTTGAAGGATTCAAGGATTGTCCCTCACTTTTAGCTAAGAAATCAGAACAGAACTTGTGTCAAAATGCTAAAGAACCTAGTTGTCAAAACTTAGGCAAAGAGCATAAATATTGTGGTCACATTGGCAACAAGAACACTTAAAGGGCCAAAATAATTGAAATAGAGTAGATAGAAATAGCTTGAAACCACAAAGCACATGGACTATGATTTAAATAAAAAAAATACAAGCGATAGTCTAAATTATAATAGAAAGAATGGTTTTTCATACACACTACCACAGTGTCATAGAGGTTCGACCTTTTGGTGCACATGGACTATGGTTTATTGTTGGCCACTTAAAACTGGACCACGCCATTTATTTTGCTCCATGTTGATTCATTTGGCCTATGAGGTCAATTTATTCTTATTTGAATTGAAGACACACACTTAGCATTCATCTAACCAAACAATTTTTTCATATCCTAGCTATCCAAAATGTTAGTAGTGGTCTCTAGATTTAGGCTTGTTACCTTGATTTTTAATCCTTATTGGTCATTACCTTACTTTTTCTTTTTCTTTTTTTTTTTTTTTTTTTGGAATGAATGAACATATCATTACCAAACAGAGATTACAAATAGCCCATTATAAAGTCAGAAAAAGAAAAACAATGACTTAAAAAAATCTCAATTCCAAGTACAAAATATAGGACCAAAAAATACAAAAACCCTAGAATCAGATTCAGACCCTATAAACAACAAGTCACCATTGCTTTATTTAAGGAAGAAGGAGAAACCAACAAGTGGGATATGTAGAGCATGAGTTTGGAGAAGCAAGCCACCAACAGTCATCATACTCAAACGATCTAAGTAAGGGTCAAAGTTGACCATTAAGACAGGGACCACATCTCCATAGCAAAAATTCAAATTTGAGGATGTGTTGTAGGGGAGAAGCAGATGCAGCAAGCTAGTAGACGACCAAGAATATCATAGAAAGAGATGAGGATTTTACGGTTTCAGATTTCATGGGAGGGGTTGAAGAAGGAACTGATGTGTGGGTGAGGGGAGGAGAGGAGGTGAGAGAGGTGTGACGACTGAAGTGAAGTTGGAGAGGAGATGCAAATGGAAAAGGGAAGGACATATGGCCAAAATTTGGAAACGATAGGGCACATCAAAACAAACAATGAGGAAATGGAAGAGGAGAAGTCACACCAAAGGTGGCAGAGGTGCTTATCCTGGTTGGGGTAAGAAGAACCCTACAATTTAAAATACATTTTCTTATACTTTTACTCTTAATTCATTTTCTTATCCTCCCTCCCTTGCCACTTACGACTTTTTACAACTTAAAATAGAATTCTTATTTTGCAGTAAAGCAAACTTGCAAAATTATTCAAGTTGTGAAGTGCACTAAGTGGACATGGTGCAATGAATCTTTATAATTTCATAAAGTAGAGTACATGTTATGGGGCCAAGATCAAACTTTCTTCTTGTTGACCAACTCTCCCACCCAAGAAAGTGCAGCATTGTATTGTAGATAACAAGTCGGCAGATCCCATCCTTTTACGCTAAATTGTCAAAATCAGTACGACCATTTTGCTTGTTCGTCAAGTTGAACATCATGCAACGCACACAATATCTAAAACACAACGTTTACAATATTTTACAGAATTTTGTAAATTTCCAGGAAATAGAGCTTCAGCAAGAATACAAAAAGGACGTCCTACTTCTTGTATTTATATATCTTATTTTAGGTCAGAAATGGTTTGGTTTGGTCAAAAGAATTGAACCTTTTTTGGGCAGCATGAGACTTGGTCTTTTGCTCTTTGGATGATGCTTTGCTAGAGGAATTTTTTATTTTTATTTTTAAATTTAAAAAAAGGAATGATCATGGGATTGGGGTTTCTTTATTTGTCTCTCACTTTGTCTTTAATTAATGAGCACTCTTATGTTTGGAGTTTTATAGAAATGTCAAATGTTTGAAAGAAAAATGTAGAATAATTTATCTTATAATGTTTATTTCATTTGAAAATACTATGATATTTGAATGTAACACTTGGGCTAAGAAAAAGAAATGTAAAAAAAATTAAATAAATGTTGAAATGAAGGATACCCTTTGATCAAAGTGGGACTTTGACCAAAGATTGTTTCAAATATGAGGACAACATGTGGATTACTAGAGATTATTTTCCTATAAAGCAGTAGAGCCTTCTTCCAAAGTCAGATCCATTCCCTATTTTCTCGTGAGATTCAAATATTTTGTTGTTGTTGTTGTTAATGACTTGTAAATTTAGGTAGTTATTAGTATTTATTCATGCATCGAGTTGAAGTGTTTGAAATAGGAATGAACTCAGGATTTTAAATTGGGCTAAACCTTAAAACCTACATATTAAATTTAAAAAATTTTAAAAAAAAACTCACATGAATCCTGCAAACTCACATGGGTTATAGGTTAGACAAAATGTAGGACCGTCTCTGGTTCGAAAGTTTATGATGTTTTTTATTGATAGGGGAAAAAAGGGTTAGAATTTAGAATTCCTTCCAAAATTAAAACGAAAGTAAAAGTAGACCAAGAGTGTTTGAACCACAGATATTCAAGTGGTTAACATAAAGAGATTCGGCTATATTTACGTAATTACAAAGGAGAAGAAACTTTGGAGGAGGATGCAATATGGCAAGTGATAAGGCCGAGCTTCTTATTCCTTCTTCCTGGAGAGATCTCAAAAATCATGTCCCCCCTTTACAAGAACTCCTACTCTATTTATAGAGAGAGCAAAAAATGAATTAATTTACAATTCGGCCACCTCGGCTTGGAGCTGAGCCGATTGTGTCACGTCAGATCTGTTAGACAATGGGTAGTCAGGGTTTGTCCACGTCCCCTGCTCATGATGACCCTCTTACATTTTCCACTTAGGAGGCGAGCGTGGGCAGAGTAGCTTGTTGCATACGGCGCAATCCCATATGGTGACGATTCATGCGGTTTACACCTGGCTTTCGAGGGGACGTGGGCACGCTTCACGAGATACAACGGGTTTGCGGTCAGAGGGGTCTTGTAATCGACGTGACTGGCTTACATCCCTTCGATCTTCCAGCGATAGCTCGGAGGCCGAGGCCTATATGTCGTGTTCTTATTGGGCAGATGGACTCGGTGAGTGCTGAGCGTCAACAAAGAGTAATTAGTAAATTATTTAACACAAACTAAAAATAAATAAAAATCAGAGCTAGCACATGACCAAGATTGTTCTTAACACCCGACATTAGCGCCTATTTATTTGGTGCTTTATATATGCAATAATCACCCCCACCGGATTGCAATACCCACTTCTGCAAATTTTATAAAGAGAAAAGGCATTGATCATGACAAGAATAGTTTTGTTTTTTTCTGATTAAATTTAATTGCTCTTTTATGGGAGTGTAGGCCTCATCTCTTCCCTAATTCCCATTCAAGTTGGATCGCTTTCAAAAATCTTTTTGGGGGAAATAGCACCCAATGGCCAACTTGGCATGACCCTAGTGGCCAACTTGACATGAAAAGCACATAGACCTTTCTCCAAATGATCTAGAAAAAGCCACTGAGGGTTTTCAACTTTAGGACTTTTTTCTCACTGTTATTAACTTATTATTTCATTCCAGTATTGGAAACTTTTCCCAAATTGTCGGCCGAAACCAGATGTACCTAAAATCATTTGACAAGATTTGCACAATTGATTGCTTAGAAGAAATTCTTGGATGTGGTAATTCACCCAATTAACACACTTACTTAAATTCTAAAATTCTTAACTCCAATACAAAACATTATATTCGGTACATACTTTATAATTTGTGTGAATTTTGTAACATTCATTTAAGCATGCCACGTAATTTTACTGTAAGCCGTACATAAGTTTTTATTGCATAGACCAGATAACTTAAAAAGATTATCCTATGTGACAGTAACACCAAAGTCAAATGCCATGTAACTTACAAGTCCAAAAAATTATGACACCACATCATTACCACTGCACTAAAAAAATTTCATGAACTTTACACACTAATTTATTCACCAAATGATCCGGCCGTGTTTTACTTATTCAATTATGAGCCTACTCTAAACCCCATATTATTATAACAAAGAAAATAACATTACTTATATCACCCTCAATTTTCCAAAAGCACCATTTGCAAATCCTAAATTTCCATGGTCCATTAGCACTTTTCTATGATAATTAGTCGTGGAAATGAAGTATTTTGTTCCATTAAAAAAAAATGAAACTGTTATATGAGATTAGAGCCATTCCAACGAGCAGCCCAAGGCTGGGGGGGGGTTGCGCGAAAAACCCAGTTCCAGCTGGCCAGTCTTGCCCGGGCTGGGAGTGGGACCCGCGAAAACTGGCTGGCCCGAAGGCCAGTTTAGGCCTAGCTCGAGCCTGAGGGGGGATGACGTCATGTGCGACATCAGCGCATGGTTTCAAATTTTTTTACCATTGGTGCGTGCGCTGACGTCAGCCCTGCGCAATATCCAACTGCTAGAAGACACGTGTCAAGGCCTGGGCCCTTTGATCTGCTTCTCATCCTCTAATTGAACGACTGACATTTTTTTGGCAATAAAATTATGAAAAAAAAAGAAGAAACTTTTAAAAAAAAATACCAAAAATTTCTGAATTTTTTTCTTCTATAAATACCTATAAATACCTTTCACTTTCAACATCAATTCTCATACATTTTCTTCTACTTCTACTATTATTCACTCTTTACTCAATATTTTCCTCTCTTTCAAATTGTATTTTTATTTCTTATCTTTATGGCTTCTTCTATCGAAACTGGAGAAGCGTGGAGCACCATGGAAGATGTTTTCTTGTCAAAGTCCTGGGTCCAAATTAGTCATTGTCCTGTGTCAGGCAATGAGATGAAATTTTGTCATATGTGGAAAAAAATTCATGCCGAATTTTGTAAAAAAATTATGGGGTCTAGTCGAACGGAAATGGCATTGTCTAGTAAATGGAAAATTCTCAATAAAGAGTTGGCAAAATGGAGAGATGCCTTGGCAAAAGCGAGGGACAACCATAGAAGCAGGGAAAATCTTAGTAGCAAGGTAAATATTTTCTAATTTTCATTTTATTAAGTTTAATGTCCTAATATATATATATATATATATATATTTTAATGTTTCTTGCATTTTCAATATTTGTTAATATTTCTTGCATTTTCAATATTTTGTTAATGTTTCTTGCATTTTCAATATGTTGTTAATATTTCTTGCATTTCCAATTGTTTCTTAATATTTCTTGCATAAGTAATATTTTGTTCATATTTGTTGCATTTCCAATATATGTGTAAGGTTAATTGCATGTCCATTAATTTTTTTTATGTTACTTGCATATCCAATATATTTTAAATATTTCTTGCATTTCCATTATTTTTTTGTTTAATAGATGATTCAAGCACAGATGTGGTTTGGTGCAATTGGGTAAGGCAAAAAAACTTTCAACCATCATGAATGTTGGGAGGTGGTGAAAAATTGCAAACGCTTCAAAATTATTCCCACGGGTTCCGCCATTATGTTAAACAAGACGCCACTATGTATTCAACAACATCGGATTCACCTCTCGATTCCCCTATGAGTCAAGACTCACCCGTCGAAAAGGAGCCGAGGCTCATTGGCCGAAAGGCTACGAAAGTGAAGAAATGGAGTAATTCTAGTAGTAATACATCAAAAATTTTGGAGGAAATTGCAAGGCAGAGCGCCATAAGAATTGAAATGGAGAGGAAACACCAAGAGAACGAGATGGCAATTCGAGCAGAAAATCTTCAAGAAAGGGAGTTTTTGCTCAAAGAAAGGGAGTTTTGCACAAAGAAATCATTGACAAGAAGGATCGGGAAACCATGGCCATGAATACAAGCCATATGTCCCCTAAAATAAAACAATTTTGGAAACTAGAACGAAGGGATGTTATGAGGAGAAGACTTTTCAGTGACGATGGGTCTAGCAACATGGATTGGTTAAATGATCAAAACCATTAAATTAGTTGGCATACCTTATATTTATTTGTATTTTTCATGTTTTGTATTAAAGTTGTTGTAATTCACGTATTTTATTTTATTAGTAGTAATTCTTAATGACTTGTATTGGCTTTCTTTATTTAATAAACAAAGCATTCAATAAAATACCTTTTTATTCAACATATTCCATACATCAAACAAAATATAATTAAAAGGAAAAACCACAACCAAAGCATAATTAAAAAGAAAAACCACAATCAAAGCATAATAAAAAATAATAAAAAACTACAATCAAAGCACAACCAAACCATAACTAAATAAAACCTAACCAAAGCATATATGCTCCATCATTCACCGTCATTGCCTTTCACCGCCTATAGATGCTCCATCAAGTCAAGTTGGCACCTTTCATGAATATATGAAGATTGCATCTCTGTATATCGATCTACCATACGAGTCATGAAATGACCATCCCTAGCCAACGGATCCGGCTCAAATGGTTCTCCACTTGGCCCCATGGGCCTTTCATAAATTTGTGTCAAGGCCGTGTTCATGGGATTCGGTTCGTAGACCTCTGCAGCATCGTAATCATACTCATCCTCCACAATCATGTTATGGAGGAAGATGCAAGTCATCATAATGCTTCTAAGGACCTCCTCATCAAACATACGGGCCGCACCTCGAATAATCAACCACCGAGCTTAAAGAATGCCAAAACACCTTTCAACATCTTTCTTGTATCCTTATTGATATGAAGCAAATAATTTTTGTTTCTGGGATCGGGAATTCGGAATGGATTTAACAAATGTGGTCCACCTAGGGTGGATACCGTCAGCTAGATAATACCTCGTCTGGTAGACTGTATTATTGACTTGATAGGTGATATTGGGGCTTTGGCCTCTCAAAACATCGTTGAAGACCGGGGATTGACCCAGCATGTTGAGGTCATTTTGGGATCCGGCAATTCTGAAGAAGGCATGTCAAACCATGTATCGAAGCCAGCAACGGCTTCAAGGATGATACTTTTTTGGCATTTTCTATTTCTTTAATCTCCTTGCCAAGCAGTTGGGCAATTTTTCCATTGCCAGTTCATGCAGTCGATGCTACCAATCATGCCTGGGAATCCTCGAGCTTCGGGTTTTTGTAAAAGTCGTTGGAGGTCCTTTGGATGAGGTCTGCGCAGGTACTCCCAAGTGTACAAAGTTTCGACTGCATCACAAAATCTTACCAAGGCCTCCAACGTAGTGGACTTCCCCATCCGGGCAATCTCATATACCTGATCAGCAGATGAACCATTCGCCAACATTCATATAACAGCTGTAAGCTTTTGCTTCGGAAGAAGTCCTTAAACCCCAGCAGCATCACACTTTTGAACAAAGTATGCATCATAATTGCAAATATCATGCATGACTTTATTGAACAATTGGGGTTGCATTCTATATCGCCTTTGAAAATCAACATCAGAGTACAAAATCCTCCAAAAGATTCTTACCACGGGAATGCCTATGTCTGTCCATAGTCGGGCCATGCCCGACTTGTGAACCACGACGACGACTTTAGTTCTCTTCATCAAGCAAAGCCACTGCTATGACAACTTGTTCATCTTATTCTCTCTGCAACCTTTGCCTTTCAGCTCGTCTACGGCTTGTCTCATTTGTTTCTCGCTCTTGTCTCTCCAAGCATCTCCTCAAATCTTCCATTGAGAATAAAGTATGAATTCTAAACTCTGAGAAATGAAAATATAGAAAGATGTGGTGTGAGTGGTGTGAGCTGAGCCTCTGATTTTATAGAAAATTTTGGCCAGATAGAGATGCCACGTAGCTTGATTTGATAGGATGAAAATCTTATATGAAATTTGAAATTTGTTTGAATTTTGAATTTTGAAATTCATCCGAAATTTGAATCCAAAAATTTATTTGAAATTTGAAATTTGAAATTCATCCGAAATTTGAACCCAAAAATCTTATCCGGAAATTTTATCCGACTATGAATGGTCTTGACACGAAAATCTTATTCGAAAATCTTATCCAAATTAATTATTGAGGCAAAAAAATTTGTGAAAAATAAAAAAATGAATAGTAATTGCCATTTGCCATGACAACGGGTGGAAATGGAAATGGCTTTTTGCAAGGGCAACCACTATTCAAGTGAATAACAGCTGCCCTAGTCCCTCCTTGCCATGACAAATGACAAATGAGTGGAGTTGCTCTTAGGCCCAACTATGGGAGAACACTGGACCTAAGTGGGTCAATAGTTGGTCTTGGACTTTATTTAATAAAAGCCCAAGGCAATCTTTATCTAGACTGTGAGCTTGCCCAGAATTTTTCTGGAGTATTAATCATAGTGGTGCTCCTAGTAAGCTTGCTTGTTGGACAAGAAATAATATGTGATTTTGTTTTTTTTAATTTTGAATTACTTCATTTTAACCATCATCCTAAAAGTTCAGCAGTCTTCTTCTATCATCATCCCAACGGTGGAGTCCTGCTTGAAGTTTTCTCCGTCACGCCGTTGTCTTGGTGTGTTGGTACGATTTTCAATTGATGATCAATCCTAATGGTGATTTTTTTGTAATCTTAATTACTTTGATAATTCCAGAGTCATTGAGCACAAAAATTCCAGAAACTATTGGCACCCAAAATCATCTGAAATCACAATGATAAAACCCAAAAAGAAATAAATCATATTGAAAATGGCTGTGGGTGAATCCCATAAAATTAGGTCGTAGAAGTGAATTTAATAGAATATGTTTTCTACCTTAACCAAGTATTACCCAGAACACGAATGTTATTCAATAAATTATGAGTCATATTACAATTCTCTTCAACACCACTTTCAGCTTAATGAGTTCCCTTAATAAATCTGTGGTGGCAGGGTCGCCTTAAGTTTTTGAGAACCCAGGGCGAAAGTAAATAATTAGGCCCTTTTCTAGAGTCACAAATCTACAAACACGAAAAAAGTTATTTCCTTTTGATTAGTTATAAAATGGTGTAAAACTACCTCTTGATTGATTTCCATTGCAAAGGCCCATTCCTCAAATAAAATTTAGATTTTTGAAGATTTGAAGTATGAGAATCAAAAGAAAATGAGGATGATTATTCAACAAGTGTAAAAGAAGTCTCGAAATTAGAAGAACCGAGTTTTGGAACCGGAAGAAGTGACTTAGAAAAGAAGAATAAGAAAGATTTATAGCAGGGATGGGCCGAGATTATTGGGTTACAATTTTGGGCTTTGAAGTCCAACTTCTAGGTTTAGGTTGTCATGGACTCAACTCACGACCCATGATGTCTTTGGGTTGAGGCCATTGTACCATGGTCGTGGGCTTCCGAGCTCAACCATCTTTGTCTTGCTCTTGAGCTTGAAATTTGTCACTTGGGCCACAAATGTGGCTTGAGTGCCAATGCCACATCATCAGTTCTTGTAGGGCCTAGGTGGAAAATTTCAGGTATAAACACAAAGTTGAACATAGAAATATGAATCTGATTAAAATACCTAATGAATTTTAGCAATCAAGTATACTTTGTTAAGAAATAGATACAATAACATGTAATCCTTGAGAGCCGCATAGGGGCAAACCAGGTGCTCCATAGAATGCCCTAACCAATCTACACAAGTCTTCAGCAGCACTAGGCTCATGCTGCTTCCTTGTTTTAAAAAAGGCCTGACCACAATGACGACGTTTAAGCCATGTCTTTTTATTTTTTCTTTATTTTTAAAAAGATAAAGTTCTTGAGCTTTTCTCCTGAATTTTGCTCAAATTTAGCCCATAAATTCATAAATGTTAATTTTTTAAAAAGTTTCAAATATAGTAAAAAACTCATTTAAATTGTCCCAAATTAAATGACCCAATATCTGACTCAAGTCACCCAAAATACATATTCTTATCTTTTTCTTTTTCTTTTTTGTCGAAAATACAGATTCTTATCACAACCCTAGTTTATGAAATTCAATAGGAGCAATTATATCTCAAACAAAACTTCCAAGTTCCATGGAGTCATATATAAAATCTACATTTGGTAATCCTAGAAAGTTGCAACCTTGCTCCATCTTTCTAATTTTCTTATATTAATAACAAAAATTGTTTTGGTTAAGATGGATTACGTGGAAAATACATTTTTTTTGGTCGAATAAATTCAAATATAAGTTTATGACACTCTAGGGTTATCATTTATCTTAACTCCAAATTAAGCAAACATAATCTAATTAAAACTCCTAAAACCTCGTTCCATATAACTTGCTACACTTGTGTTATTTTAGAATTTTTTTTTTTTTTTAAAAACATGCAGTTTAGAAGGAAACCAAATCCTATATAAACATGGACCGAAACACCAATTCTCCATGCTCAAGGCTTTTTACACCTGCAATTTTCAAGTATCTTCCTTTAAAAGGCTTCCTAATCTTAAATTAGGAGCTTCGCATTCGCGTAATCGCCATGGAAGAAAACAATCGGTTCATCAACGATCCGATTCCCGACCAAGTAGATTTGTTCATCAACGATCCAACCAACGATGCATATTTTAATTCTCTTCCATGTGGCTATCGATTTGCCCCAACTGATGCCGAGTTGGTTTCAAGCTACTTAGAGGGAAAGGTCTTGAACAAGGAAATCCCCAAAAACAGGTTTCTTGACCTTGACATCTGCTTGTATCATCCTAGAGACCTCACTGGTTAGTTTCCTGTGTCTTCATCTATATGCTCACTTTAGGTTAAATTTTTTTATATTCTTTTTGTTTTGTAATGAGATAACTTTAACTTTTCTTTTTCTTTCTAGGGCGCATCACTTTAATTAGAGAAAGTGAGTGGTATTTTTTCACTTCTAGGAAACGAAAGTACCCGAAAGGACAACGGCCAGATCGATCAGCAGTCGATGGATTTTGGAAGGCAACCGGAAAAGCTCAGGACATTGAAGATAGTAATGGTAAAGTAATTGGGTCCAAAAGGACTCTAGATTTTTATCAAGGGAACCATCAAGATGGCAAGAGGACAGAATGGAAAATGCATGAATACACGCTCGATGCTCCTCCTAATGAAATAAGTAATACTCGTGTTACGCAGGTACGTAAGGAAATGTAAACATGTGTGCATAAACTTTTATTTTATTTTATTTTATAATTTTAATGAGTTACTTTTGCATATTACTTGATTTTAATTAACTTTACTCTTGTACGTTTTCTTTGCAGCTGGATAATTGTGTTTTGTGCAAGATTTACAAGAATAACAAAGGCGGGAACAATGACTCGAGCACTACACAATCTGATCAAAGAGCAGAGCCATCTACAAATGTTGTAGCATCTCAAGCTTTTCCAGACCAACAAATCCAGCCCGTTCATCAGCATGATCAATATCTTGTTGGTCAATCTAGCGGTGCTTCTTCTTCCTCCACTGCAAACAAACGACCTCGTGACAAGCCAACCCCAACAATATTGAACACCTACGTTGGAAACCCTACATATTATCCTCACCAGCAGTACCCTTTCCAAAATCAAACGTCCGGCAATCCTCCGGGACCAGTCCACAACAACTATCAAAACCTCACCCAATACAATCAAAACGATCAAAACCTCACCCAATACGATCAAAACGATCAAAACCTCACCCAATACGATCAAAACGATCAAAACGATCAAAACCTCACCCAATACGACATGCAGTCTGCCAATATTGAGAACCATGTTCAGCCAAGGGAGTCGTTTTCTTCTCAACCTGGATTTTTGCCACCCGTGGAGACTTCCACGTATGCGGATCAAATGCCACTGGTTGATTCAAGTTCTATGCAGTTACCTGTGCATGTCAGGCTATATGAGCAACTACTTGCGGCTAGAAACAAGGATGGTGATTTCGACAAAAGACTAGAGCATTGGTATCATCATCAACAGCAGTTGTTTAGGCAAAACCCTAGCAGTACACCAAATTGTAAATTAGTCTAGGTTAGAATTTGGTTGGGCGGATTCTTTCTTTTTGGCTAGAGTTGGTTTTTTGTTTTTTGTTTTTGGCGATCATTTCAAGTAAATTGTTTCGTTGTTGTGAAGTTGCGGAGCTCTCCTTACCATTGCCAAATCAACATAATACTCACCAAACTTGTCACACAAAATTTTTGTTACCAATTAATTTGACAATTTCGTACTTACTGTGAATAAATAATAAGTTCCACAACTTATTGTCGGTGCGATCTTATGTTAAAATGGTTGAATATTAATCTCATCATCTATACTATTAAAGACTCAAAATTTAATAATTTGTACTTCAACAGAGAGAAGAAATACAAAAAATGTTCATAAATCCCAATATTAAGGTGTCCTATTAAGCTCAAGTGCTATTCACGAAGTGTAAGTTAATCAAAAGATAGAGGAAGGGAAAGACAAAAAATCTTAATAATTTTTACTACAAAAAGCAAACATATAGCAACATATATAAGTACAAATATGAGAAAATAAAAAATATGAGAGGGGGCATGGGCCCATTATGGTCATCAGGTGTCTCCACTACTAACTGACTAGCTACCTTATGTGGCAGTTAATATAGTCACGCCATATCAATTAATGAATATTGTCATGTAAATTCTACTTTTATTTATTAATTTATCTTTTCAATAATCATTAAAAACAAAAACTAAAGGTGAAATATATGCCATGCAATGCAGGCAAGGTTTTCGCTTTGTTCATGTACTCATATACATAGGAATGTCTCCAGTTGCTATATTTTCCCACATACCCAAAAAGAAAAAAGAAAAAAAAAGAAAAAAAGGCCCTTCCAATCTTCTCGGTCGTTGGAGGGTGGAGAAGAGAGAGGATATATGCCATGCAGGCATGGTTTTCTTTTCATTATTGGCTGCTTTTAATTAATTTCTATTTAAAATTTTCTGTAAACATTAAATATATTGGGCAGTCAATAAATTGAGAATATTGTAGAAATTGATTAATAGAATAATCAAGTAATAAATGCAAGGTGTGTTAAACCGATAAACTCAAATCTGCAAGGCTGTATGCTTATCTTGAAATTATGTGCCCCATTAACCAAGCGCAATGCAAGCTCCAATCCTCGACAATACACCTGATAATATATCTGAATTTGATCTATTTGTTATTATTATTTTTTTAACGATTAAATTGATTATTGTTTTTTTTAATACAAGCGATAGTCTAAACTAGAGGGGATGGGAGAATTTCCCACCAAAAAAAAAAAAAAAAAACCATAATGCCATGGCTTTTTCACTGGGCTAGACTCCCATTCAGTGGCCATATATTTTGATATCTCCTCTATTATATTATAACAATCCTGATCCCTTGGACCATAGGAGTTCAAGAGATCTGTGGTCACTCACCGTTGGATGTAAATTCAACGGTTCACTCAATCTTGCACTCCTTTTAAGAAACTTTTTTGAACCATTAGATTAATATCCAACGGTGGGTGACCACAATCTCTTTGACTCCTGCGGTTCAAGAGATCAATAACAAACAACTTATACTTTAAGTTAAAATTCCTTCTTAAATAGATTAGACATGACTAAATTAGAAATATTTAGCGTTAAACGTGTAATTATTGAATACTTAGGTGTTTTATATATTTTTATTTTCTACTTTGACCCCCCAAATTTTCAATTCTAACTCGCCCCTACTTCCATTGGCAAATTGATTATTGTTTAAATGTGTAATCCATGAACCAAAGAAATTCATGTGTAATACAAATTCTCTGTTCAATATTACTTTGTCGTTAGAAAGTTATTATAGTTATTTTCACATATAAGATAAAATACGGAGTACGGATTAAATAAATACAAAATAAATAAAAATTACAGAGTACGGACCCAGTACAAAGAAAGTAAAGAAACCAAATCCCACACAAACACCTAATGAAAACCAACCCACCAAAATTATTTCTCCTGTCAATAAAGCCTACAAATTTCAACTATATTCCTACATTATATAGGATCCATAAAAAATAAAAAAAGTAAGAACTCTATACTTGTGAGTTTCAATGGAGGAAAGCAATATTCAGGTTGCTCATGAAATTTTTGATGAAGCATGGTTAACCGATAAATATATTAATGATCTTCCAAGTGGTTATCGATTCGTCCCAACCAACGAAGAATTGATTGAAGAGTACTTAAAGAAGAAGATCAAGAATGAGCTACTGCCCATCAACAGGTTTCGTGAAGTTGATGTTTACAAATACCATCCTGAAGAGCTTACTGGTTAGTGTTATGATCCTCTTCTATATCCATTAATTATTTCTTCTTTTTTACTGGTTACGTACCTTCACTAGTTTTTCGTGATATTGATATGCTTCTTCTAAGCTACACATGCATCGTTTAGAACTTCAGGAGTAGCATATTTAGTTAGAAAACTTTTCAAGAATAGCAGAAAAGAAATTAGGGTTCTTACAAGTCGTCAAGTTTCGTGCATCCTACTTTAAGTTATTATAAAAAAGGTTTATAGAAAAGGATTTACTCTTGAAAGAAGGGGTTTGTAATCTTTTCCTAATTTTCTTGAAAGCTCTTTAATTGTTTGCACCACTTTAGTAGAAGTTTTTGCATGACGTATGATATCGAAGTTTAGAGAAGTTCGTATTGAAAAAGGTTATAAGTTCGTATCTCCAGTTCTCCCATTCATAAAAAGAAAAAAAGTTGTTAGTACTCTTACTAGTTGTTTTGTTTTTTACTCAGAAATTCAAGACTGAATGGATTAAGAATTTGGAGCACTGCATGCAATATTAATATAAACCACACTTCATGTACATACCAACACTAAAAAGTAAGAACGACTCTTCGTAAGTCTGGAAGAGAGCAACTAGGGTTTTATTTCTAGGGCAGAGACAAATCACGTTTGAGTACTGATATCGATTTGCCCTAATGGATTCTGAATTTTTGGTTTAGAGAAGGAGATTAATATTTCAATACTAAACGGTTTATACTAATTGCTAAGTAACTTTTGTTCTTTCTTCCTGTTTTGCTTTAGGGATGCACAACTTACTCAGAGAAAGCGAGTGGTACTTTTTCAGTTCTAGGGACCGAAAGTACCCAAATGGATCTCGGCCAAATCGAGCAGCAGACAACCATGGATATTGGAAGGCAACTGGAACCGATGACAAGATCAAAGTTAACAATGAAGTAATTGGGCAGAAAAGGATTCTAGATTTTTATGCAGGGAAACACGGGGAAGGAGTTAAGACAGAATGGAAAATGCATGAATACGTTCTTAGTGGAAATATTGCTCCTTCAAATGGCCATAAAGCCGACGGTGACATGAAGGTATGGAATCTACGTGTGTGTTTTTATGGGAGAAATTCTTTGGTGTATTATGACTTTTTATTAGTAGCATACACTAGCTAGGTTCATGAAAATTATGTAGGGTCCACTCTGTATTGTGTTTTACTAATTTAAACAATCTATTTTGTAGATATTCATTCAAAGATCATCTTTACAAAAAAAATCACTTAAATCCGATATTGTTTGACCACTCAATTGAATTATTGAAATTTTAATACTTTCTTGAGGCACCGTGTTCATTGATTTTGTAGAACACAATTAGATGTTGAAACGGTTTCTGATTTGTCTAGTTTTTTACAAGGATGCTCTATGAATGTAGACTTAAAAAATAGATGGTTTGGATCGTTGAAAAAAAATTTGTAGGGGACCCTTAAATAAGTTTATTTGAGGGATCCCTCAATGGAAGTCCACAGAGGCGCAAGGAGGTGCAGCTGCTCCTCTCCTCGCCGGAAAATGCATTGGAGATGCTGGAATTTGCACATCTGCTTATGCCCACTAAGTGTTCGATTAAAAGCCTCAAAGAGGCTATTTTGTTGTTGTTGTGTGAGACCCTAAATATCTACCTTAGATTGTTAGGCTCAATCTCACGATCATGAGAAAACGGTTTGTCAGTTGGACCTCCACAACCAAAGTTCTAAATTTGAGAAGATTTTGAAATTTTTTCATAAGTTGCAGACTAAGTCGAAGAAGAAGACAATTGGAGTGTGAGAAGTTAGAATCCGTGCTTCTCAACTTTAATTCCTTTTTAATATGGTCCTCTATCAAGGTGCCAGTGTCAAATTTTAACTAGACTATAAACATTCATAAAAAATTCTTATGTGTTCCGAAAAATTCACCAAAAATTACCCCGAACTCGTAATCACATGTACTTTTATCTCGTGACCTCCAAATCACATGTACTTTGCGTTAGATTAATTGGTATTGATTTTAGTTAGATTAATAGATGATTTCTTATGAATTTTGGTAGACTAGTAATTTACATGCATTTTGTTCATATTTGATATGAATTTTGGTAAATAATTGTGTAATCTAAATTTTGTGCATATTAATTGATATACAGAATAGACCATAGTCAATTAGACTTAGACGTAAAACTCATATTTATTTTAATTATGGATAACATTAGTATTGTTTAAATTGTAAGGCTATTTGGTTGTTTAAATTTTGTTGTTGTTGACCTTTTAGCCTTCTTAATATTGCCTCTTCCTTGAAATATTCCTGGATCCACCACTGTATATATATATATATATATATATCAGTATATCTCATATGCCTATCTAATTATTAACTTGTATATGTTTCTTCTGTAGTTGAACGATTGTGTTTTGTGTAAGATTTATAAGAACAAAAGAGTCAAGAAAAATAAAAATAAAGAGATTGCAGATTCAGTTCAATCAGCTAATCAGCATGATCATCAAGAATATCCATCTCCTCTTATTGCCAATTCCAATTCATCCTCTTCATCAATAAATCATCATTACACTGCTGCTGGTATGTCTTCCACAACAGTGAACACAGAATTTGGTGAGCCCCCGTATTATAATGAGTCTTTCCAAAATGGAGCTTGGAGCAATTATCCATGGCCCATCACCAGCTTCAACAATGATCGAACTTTAGACACTGCATATACAAGTCATGGGCTGCCTATGAACACCTTTTCTTCTCCATTTAGCACAGATTTGGAGCCAATCAATGACACGGCATTGGCTGATCCAAGTACTTCTTCTCAGTTCCCTCACGATCATGCTGGGGAAGATGACAATAATTCATTTGATATATAGCTCAGTTTTCTTAACATATGATGAGATTGTGTTTTGGCAGCTAGTCATTTACACCAAACAGGATTCAGAGGTGAGATTTAATTTGATATTATAACTAGAGGGATATTTTTCTTATGTTGTTGTATTTAATTTCGATACATTTTTTCTATATATATATATATATATATATGTTCTTTTTATTGACTTTTTTTTTTCCTTTCTCCCTAATACCCGTATAATGTTTGTTTGTTTGTTATTTCACCATATTTTTAACGTATACTTATGTGTCATATATTTTCATGTATTGAATTTATTAACCTGTAAAACAATTGTCGTCCAATTTTTTTTAGTATAAGCGATTGAGGAGTGGGGTTTACATAAGTATTCATTTTGTTGTTTAGGAGTTTTAACTTTCGCACATATAAATGAATGTGAAAGAGCTCAACTAACTGAGTTCAACTCTATTGACTGTGTCTTAACCCTATAAGAGATAATAACGTATGATGTTTGGGTTCTGGTTTTTGGAGTAGTCATTTTGGGTTAACTGGGTTCATAAGAAACCCAACGATAGAAAAAAAGGTTTCTTGGGCTTGGACTAAACGCACTGGCGTTCAATAATGTAGGTGCCTGTTGCCGACATCATCCATTTGAAATTTTGATAATGTAAAGATTTTGTTTTGTCCAATTGAATGCATGATGAAGACAAACAAACAATGCTGATTGATAATGATACATGGAAATTGACCAACAATTACACAATTTCTATATAATTTGATCCAATCCTAATTCTGTTGATGCGAAAAAGTGGTTTGACACGTGGTTCGCCCAACTTAGTGATATTGTGTCTTCGGAAGGTAGTTAGTCTTCGGAAGATCAAGTTCCTGCAAAAGGGAACGTTCGGTAAGACCTTCGGGTACCGGTGCGGTACCGGCCGAAGGCTCTCCGATGCTTAAGTAAGTACGGATTTAGTAAAGATTAGACTACAGATCAAGCGATAGCGTACCGTTGATCGTTCCGTTCCCTCCTTTTGGGAATAGGGGTCTCCTTATATAGGCCTGGGGAGGCGTGCATTATGTTCATATTTCCGATGTGGGACTGTGGGAGCTGGTCTAGAGCATGACGCGCGTCCTAGGTCAAAACCGTCATGAAGTGTAGGATTCGGTAGGGGACGTGCCGAAGGACCTGTGATGTCAAGCTGTCGTTTCCGTCCACGTGTCAGGTGGTCATTGGTCGTTAATATACGGTATAAACATTCTACCATTCTAAAGTTATTGCCCGCACCCATGGGTGTGATATTCTCCAACAAATAGCTTGTAGCTAGAGGCTCTCTCTCTCCTATCGTATCTATCTATTTTTACATGTCTTTTTAACAACTAAACATAATTACGGATATACTCATGAACTGTTATTTTAGTAGTACTTCTCTTTTTCAGATATTCCAAACTTGAGTCTTCTCTCCGTATTATTGATAAGAAAATATAATAATTTACGTATAACTGAATACAGTCACATTTTTAAGTTTTATTTATTTATTTATTGCTGGAAGAGGAAAATTTTCAAACAAAATATATAGAACCGAAGGAATAACATAATTTTCAAATTCTGACATTGCTTCATTCAAAACTCGTGCATCACATTTCATGTTCTTTTGGTCAGTGCAAGCACATTACACGTTGAAAATCATAAAGATGACCAAAACTAGCTAGTGCTAGAATCATGAACTATTATCTAAATTTTTGGCTACCAATTGATGTGCAACATAATGTGTGTGTGTTTTTTTTTATAAAAGCCATATTTTAAACCACTTTAATCTACTCTAATGTGAAACATAATATGTTAGTTTCTTACTTAATGTGAAGAAATAAGATCCATATAGCAAGCTCTATGAAAAAGAACAAGTAATGCTAATGGGGTCTAGCCCAATGAAAAATTGTCTTAATTTGCATATTAAAGCTCTCAAATTCGAACCTCCATAGTATCTTGATTTTCTGTGCGTGTGAAAAACCTCTATCTTCTGTAATTTAAGCTATCAGTTGAAAAAAAAAAACCAAGTAATATATTTCCACATCAGTGGGTGTAATTGATTAAACTTATATTTGTAATCTAAAACTATGGCAAGTTCCAAGTCTTTCGGCTTTACAAATATATATTATCTTGATTTCACAATAGACAGACGAGTGGGTTATTTTCAGTTCCAAATTTCCAGTCAAGATGCAAACAACTCAACACTAAACTTTGATATTATTTTAATGTTAATGGTGGACACTTGTCAAATTCCACTTCCCCCTTTACACTTCTATTACATCATTAAATAGCTCCAAAATTAGCAAATCCCCAAATGTTGAACCCTAATTGGTTGCCAAAACCCCACCCAAAAAAATTAGGATTGGAGAGAGTGAAGTCACTGGCCCATTTCCTAAATCAAATCGAAGCATTATTCTACATGTCACCAAAAAAATAAATAATGGTTTTATTAAGTGTGGGGCTTAACTAATCTAATCTATCACGTGAGACGTGGGCATTTTGAAGACCTAAAATGAATAACTATCCACCACCGTACACTTGTCCTTAATCAGCTGGTATGATGTCATGGCTTGCATGGAGAGGGAGCTTACGTAGCACATACGATGGGCTCGTAGTCCATTGGGTTTCTACCACGTGTACTCCATAAACAGTAGCTTGATAGTTACTGTGTGACGCGTGATCAGCGTTTGAATCGTCAATGTCCACTAACCTAATATTTGGTGGGCCCTCCGAAAATCCTTCCTTTTCTTTTCTTTTGTTTTCTTTTTAATGTACTCTTAATAATCTGTCGGCCGACACTAAATAAAGAGTTCCTAAATAAATTACAGAAAGATTTGGATAAACAGTGCTTTTGCTGTAGTGCCCTTGTATGGTACTTATTTCAACTACCTGCCCAAGGAATTCAATGTTTTTCTGGGGGGCCCTAGAAATTCTATGTTCCCTAGAGGCAAGAGGCGGACCCATTAAGGCGCAAAGAGGTGCAACTACACCTCCGTTCACAGGAAAAATCATTGTAGATATTTCAAATTGCCCCTTTGCTCAACTGGTGTACAGATTACCTTATTTCTATTTTCAACATTTAAGTAAATGTCTATTTACTTAAGTTTACAATGTAAATAAGGAAGTACCCCCCATTTAGATTCAAATAAAAATACTAGAAAATTAAATTCCCACCAAATCAAAATATGAAAAATCAGTTTTAGTGCAAAATACGATTTAGGCTAAAAATGATGGCTCATTAAGTCAATATATACTTCATACTAAAATGCCATAAAATCAAGTTTTCTTATTTGATGTGTAAGGAATAAAAGCTGCCAAAAATTATCTTCAAAAAATGATTATTCCGAAAAATCAATTTTCATACTTAGTCAATTTTGCACCTCCGCTAAAAAAATCTGGATCCGCCAGTGCTAGAGGCCAATTACCTTTTGAATCTTTAATTGAAAGCATCTGCAATTTCTATCTTATCTGAAATACTGCAAACGATAGTGGATCAAAATATTGTAAATTTTCATGATTTTATATGTTCATTCAATAATTGTTCAACTAGTAAAGTTAGAACTTCCGACAATGATTAAACTTGATTAAAGTGACAGAAACCAACTATTATGGTTATACCTTGTAATCGATTTATGGAAATTATGAAAACAAAAACAGGGAATGTAACAACCTAGTCTCTAATATCTTTGGGATGCATTGAAATTATCTGTATGATGACTAATAATGCATAGAAGGGGTTAATAGGCTAATTTAAAATTATAATTAATAAATAAAAATAAACTTCTGTAGCATGATTGATGACAGGACCCGATCCTAATTCCACTTTGGAATTCCAACCAAGCCCTGTGCGTGTCTGACATCTGGCTAATGTCGGGCACAAAAGACCTTTTTACCCTTCTCGTCCCAAATTCTTTTCCGATTGCTCTTAGACTTCTACCGAAATTTCGGCAGAGTCTCCCCTGTATTTTGACTAATCCCAAAAATTTTCACCTGTTAAACATTCAATAAAACCATCCCAACAGCCAGAACATCTCAAGTAACAGATCTCAGCTTCATTTTTCCACTAATACTAGATATCAGAGCATACTCTAAAGTTTTCAAGGGTTCAAGGACGTTTTACAAAACTCTACCTTGGTGCGGAAGCTATAATTGGCCCGGTGGAGGATCCCGCGTACTTCTACGGCCTGGGGGTGAAAACAGTTTGAAGATGTGAGTGGACCCAACATAAGAAATCTTGAAAACAGTTTATCAATCATAATAACCCCCACTATAAAAATTGTAAAATAAACTGAATACGTACTCTCCATTTAAAGCATACTAAACTCAAGCATTCTACGTAATTCATATTCAATCTCGATAAATTTTATTCAAAAGCACTGAAATCAAAGCTTGTATAAAACACTGAAACCAAACTTGTATAAAAGTACTGTACTCAAACCTTGTATAAACCTTGTTAAATAACTGAAGAATGTACTCGAATAACTGAACAAATATATAGAAAGATAATGCACGAATATCAAAGAAACCAATATAAAATAACTGAAAGTTATGCTTGAGTAAAAGAAATTCAAAATCCTCTGAAAATACCACCTATTTGTACCCCTGTCTTATCCGTCAATTCCCTGGCAGGTCTCGGGCGTCACGCAGGCTACCCGAGCCGCAAACTGGCGAAATCAGGGGACTATGATCATCCTGTCCCGCCGGCAGATTCCTCGATGACANCCAAGTCAGCTCGAGTCTCTCTGGCAGGATGTAGGGGACCGTAGTCAGCCTGATCCGCAATCCTGGCAGGTCTCGGGACACAAAGTCAGCCGAGCCGCAATCCTGGCAGGTCTCGAGACACCAAGTCTGCCGAGCCGCAAATCCTGGCACTCACGGTCCGAGCGTCCTCGAGACTCGTGAGGCAAAGTCAAGTGCACTGACATAAACTGAAATCGGACTGGATGTCCGTAGACATCGGTCCAACTCTGGGTAATCACCAAAAATAAATAGGTACGAGGTGGTCTTAAAATAAATTCCTTAAAAAAAAATATGAATAATAACTAAAATCTCAAGTTGTGCTGCTATTTCTTCTGTCATAAGCCTCAAAATCTGTTTTCTATAACTCTTAAACTTGTAAAAGTAAGCAGCACACAACTTATAGAACTATTTCTGTACTAATCATGCTCGGAAACACAATAAAGCTTGCTCAAGATCAATTATGGAATTTAGTCAAATAAACTCGTTTATAAAAACTCTTTTATAGAAAATCAATATAAAATCACTTATAAAATCTTATTTATGGAAAACCTCTACATAACTTATTTATATAAAATAATTCATGAAAGAAAGTCCACTCACAGATGGTCCGAGCTACTTTGACCCTTCGAAGGTCTCTTTTGCAATCCTGTCGGGCTCCTGGTGCCTGATTACCCATAAAGATTAAATTAATAAACTGCTGAATAAAAAGAATTTCAACTAAACACCCTACCCTCGGCTCCTAGAAATACGTGCACTCGTTTCAGGTCACTCCTATGGCCACTTTAGCTTTTTGGACAGTTAGACCGGCCTTAAGAGACCCGAAACCTCAATAAGCGGTAAGCTGCCAGATCGGCCGATCCGGGACCCCGTGGGTCCACGGTCTCCGATGGCCAATCTGGGCTTTTCTGAAGGTTCCTCATAGAGAAGGAACCATGTTCCGCGAGTTTGGTCCGAAACGGATGGTCGGATTGGCCAAAACCGCGTTATCGCTTAAAATCCAAACCCTAGCCCCAGGGTTCGCGATTTCGGAGTATCCGGGACTCCGATTTGCAATCCGTCGAATCCTACACGATCCTGACATCATGTAGACCGACATATCCGATATTCAGCGCGATCTGATTATTTAACGACACTGCACCCAGAGATCGCGCGATATGGAAAATTCGTTCGGGGCTCAAACAGACTCCGAATCAAGATCCGCGAAAACCCACACGCTCGTGACGACATGAGGGTCACAAACTGCATAGAATTTGTTTGGGCCTAAAATTGACGCGCCAAAATCAGAAAAAGATAAAACCCATAATGAAATTTCCCACTCGGCCCAAAAGCTTGGGGACAATAAAATTAGGATCCAGATGGCTTGGGCTTTACGTTTTTTTATCAAAAACAAAAGTTCCCAGCCCAAGAAAGCCCAAAAGAAAGAAACTGTCATCCGGGCTTTAAAAGGATCAGCCCACAGAATTTGTTTGGATTCAAGCCCAAGAAACTAAACAAATATATCTCCCACGTGGCTACCTCAGCTATTGAGAGGGTCAACATTTTCAACTAGAGTTTTTATGGGAAGAGACGTCTCCGGGAAACTGCCGACAGGAAATCAAGAAGCCCACCTATTTTCAGAGATTTTTTTTGCCCCGAAGACAATAGTCCATCTTTTCAAAAGGATTCACAGGCCATGCCTTCTCAATTAGAACAGAAAATAAGGAATTATTCAGAAAGTACAGAAGAAAACCAAACCGCCATGAAAAGCACACACAAGCGTTGGCGTTGGTTGAAACAAAAAAGCAGTCACCCAGGGAACTAGGGAAGGGATCACTGGAGACTATTGAGAACTTGTCTGCCACGGTTGATAAAGATCTTTTCTAAGAGATCTTTTTGCCGCCCATTTAAAATTTAGAAAACACCTCCAGAAGAGGATCTCTTATAAAAACAGAAGCAGGCAAGAAAGAAAAGGACAATCAACTCATCAATCAAAAAAACAACACCAAGAAAAAGCCAAGAGCTCACTTGAAATCCGAAATTCAGACTTAGAAAACAAGTCTTCTAGAACGAGACACCTCGTTACAAATTTGGTTCAGCAAAAGCCAAGACAAGCAGAGTTTGAGTTTTCACAAACGTGGAGACCCCAGAAAAACTCAGGACGAGCCTTGTTCAAGCAGAACAACTCTCGTAGTACGATCCTTAGCTCATCAGACCATCGAGAATAGCCACTTCTGTCCCTTTCAAGCAGGAGGAGTTGCAGTTCTGCCTATTCAAAAGGCCTCACAAAGCATGAAGAAAACGTAAAGCTCTGCCAAAATCCAACTTTGGTATCGATTTGCAGGTCAACCTAGCATTTGAAGTCACAAAGCAGTGCGGACCAATCCAGATATGTCCAGTCCAGCCTACAGCAGAGTCTTCCATTCAAGCGGAAACGAAGTTCCGACAGTCCTTTAACTTGTCTAGAGTTAAATATGTGTATTTATTATCTCGCAAAAGGCAGCTCTGCCTAAAACAGTCCACTTCTATCAAACACTTCTGGCCAGAACAGCCGTTTCCTTTATATACTGAGATAAATTATGAAAGTCCTTACCAGCCTAAGGCAAGAAAAGAACTTACTTGGGAGATATTACTCACCCAAATTCACAATCGTTTGATTTTTAGAAGTCAGTAACTTGGGGCGCAAGTTATCTATTCTAAAAAAAAGTCTGCTAGAATTCACGTTGCTAGCAGTGGCACGCTCGCACACCAAAGAAAGCTGACTCGCTTGACCAGGACATGGTCTCCAAGCCAGTGGGGAACTTCGCCCTTCCATCACAGGAGCTAAACGCGAAAACGGGTGAACAATTTGGCACGCCCGGTGGGACCTCTCAGTATACATACTTCAGCAGGACCGTCCACAGGTTTACACATACAGGAAGCTCTAGCCAGAATTCAT
>NC_047656.1:8942823-8960412 GCF_902201215.1 Prunus dulcis | reverse complement strand
CCATTTCTTGTCAGCTACTCAGGGATATCATTTTCACTCTTTTCCTAAACTGGTGCAGCAACAGTATCAATGTAGATCGCTCTTATAAAGTAATTAGTTTTGAAATTAGTAAGCTGTGTAACCAAAAGAAAATTAATGGACTAATATTTTGTTGTCATCTGTTCAATTCCCCCCAAGCGCGCGGGTACTGTGGGGTGTCACAGTGTTATTATATTCTCCACTTTTACATCTGTACTTTTACTCTACTTTTGTTGGCAGTTTTTGGTTGAATTTGCTGCTTGGTGAATGCAACAGATGTCTGAATGTCTGATTATCTGGACTTTTTGTATGTGCTAGGTCGGAAGGCACAACCTTCCTCAAATATAAAATTCCAACTCGTGGCCTTCTTGGTCTGCGAAATGCAATTTTAACAGCTTCTCGTGGCACTGCAATTCTCAACACAATATTTGATAGCTATGGACCTTGGGCTGGTGATATGAGTACCCGGGATCTAGGCTCACTGGTAATTTCTGAGATTGTGGTTATATTTTAAGGTTTGACTTTATTAGTCCTGGTGGTGGAAAGCCTTTGGCAATGTCTGGTATGGTAGTGACCACAACAGTTGTTATATCACATGCACCCTTTTTGCACATCTAGTGTTGAGAACAAATCGTCCAAAAGAGAAGTAAAGATCATATATGTGCTCTGCACACATTTGCATGTGTGTTTCCCTTGTGTCAGGATGACTAAATTGAATTGCAATATTTTCAGGTTGCCTTTGAGGGTGGAACGAGTACTTCTTATGCCATTTCTAGTTCACAGGAGAGGGGGCAGTTGTTTATTGGTCCTGGCGTGGAAGTTTATAAAGGTCAGATAGTTGGCATCCATCAGCGGCCTGGGGACTTATCCCTTAATGTGTGTAAGAAGAAGGCTGCAACAAACATCCGTTCCAACAAAGATGTAACAGGTGAGAAGCAACTATAGTACCTGTTCTACTTATCTCATGTCTAGGGTAAAAGAGTTAATTCCGTTTCTGATATTGTTAAGATGTGCTGACCATGACTGTATATTGGGTGAGGTTTAGCTGTTTTAAGTTAATAACACCAACTTCATCTCACAAAGAAAGAGAAGAGAAGTTAATAGCAAAGACTAAAATGTGTTCGAACATTTCAATTTTGTCTAAACAAATTGTTACTTTAGTATTTGTAAGCTATTTTGCCCATTGTTATCAGTACTTTTAGATAGACGCAATAATGAATTGTATTCTCTGTGGAGCAAGCCATGGATTGAATTTTCATAATATTTCACTTTAGCTCTTCGTGTTTCTAATGTCTGCTCCTTTTCTCAGAACAGAATTATCCCTATATTTATAAGGACATAGGATATTTCTTAAGTTTAATGGGGGTGGTATCGTAATATTTGCCAGAACCAGTGTAGGCTTTTTATTAGTTTCTGGAAGGTCTCTCCATGCAGTAGCCTTTTTCTTAGACTAGTAGTTTCTGAAGGTCTCTCCATTCTCCGACTTCAATAATCTACTTAGTAGTTGATTGCTTACAAAATGGTTGGGTTCACATGTTTTCTTCTCTTTTATAAGTAAATCAATATTTTGAGTTTGTACATTTGCAGCAACAATCCTCAGTTTATGGCAATTAATAATCTAGAATCTCCTTTTCTTTTTTTTTCTTTTTTGGTTCCAGTGATTCTTGATACCCCATTGGACTACAGTCTGGATGACTGCATTGAGTATATTCAAGAGGATGAACTGGTGGAGGTTACTCCTTCGAGTATCCGAATGTGCAAAAACCCAAAGTTCTCAAAGAAATCAAACAGGTAGTTTTGTAAATATATACCATGTGGGCTGATGAGTATTTGTGAAACTCATCACGTATTTGTTGAGTCACTTGAGAAATCAACGATAGAAAGTCACGTTGTTAGACATCAACACAGAGTAAGTCAAGTTTTGCAATATTGGTTGTATATATAAAAGAACAAGACTCAGCATTGAAGTACTAGAAGATGTTCACTGATGATGTGAAGACAAGTGGGTTGACGAAGATTTTTTTATGTTGAGTTGTAATGAAGACTACAAGTATCAAACATTTAATTGGCCGAAAGACGATAGGTTTTGTTTTACCAAGTAACTGTATCTGCTATTTTAAGCTAATGGAAAAATAATTTTTAGCAAGTGATGCAATATGATTTGTCTTTTTTAAGTTTTGACTGGTTCTTGTTCGAGCTCAGGCCTGCAGTCAGTTGCTTAACAGGTACGTTATGTCGCTCACTCACTCTCCTATTAAAAAATCCCATGTTTGACACTTGACAGAGACAGATGTGGCCCTGAACGTATTTTTTATATACTGAAGCTGTTCTTATGCCTTCATATGTTGGGTCATGAATAGTGTTACTGCCGTTTTGTTTTGGTCTTTCGGAGAAAGTTTTACGGTCTTAGGGTAAGATTACCAGAAAGATGAGGATTGAGTAGACTTGGATATGAAAGCCTGTTTATGCTCAAGAAAGTTGGATTTGCTTGAGTTAGTTAACTTGAGACCAAAGCAAAGTTCCAGCTTTCATGTTTCTTGGCTTCTTCTGGCCAAGTCAATTTTAATGGAAGCAGCTGGGTCTTTTGCTCATTTGGTGTGTCAGTCATCCATGGTAATCATGTGTGTCTAGAACCAAGCTTGGTCCCACACAAGAAATTTTTAGGCATCTAGAACGAGTCATTAATATATTTGAATTATATTTTCTTGTTTTGCTTGTAAGTATTTTTGAAGTTAAATAGAAGCTTCTGATTCCATTCTTAATACAGTAGAGGGTCCAAATATAGGTGAGAACAATTTTGATGTTAATCATAAGACTGATGTTTTTAAATAAATGAAATAAATAAATGAAGCATTTCGTAACAAGGGGATTAATCCACCTACCTCATTCATTTTTTAAAAAAAACAGAGAAATTCCACGCAAAAAACAAGAAGGGAGTAGGCCATCGGCTAGGACAGTGAGTCCGGCCTTTTGTAATCAAGTTTGAATATACCTCCTCATAGATTTATTTTTTATTTTTTATTTTTTTAAAACAAAGAAATTAATGATAAAAGCCTACAATAAGGGAGGGTCGAATTTCTTTTAACATAAAAATAAAATAAAATAAAAAAGAGAAAAAAGATTGGTAGTGTGGCTGCTGGGATTCGAGCCCAGGTCTCCACGGCCACAACGTGGAATTCTTACCACTAAACTACAGCCACATTCTTGTTTAATATTCTTACAAGTATTAGTATCTAAACGCAAATATTAAAAATGGATAATAATTTATTTTTTTTCAGTAATATATATATATATATATATATATATATATATATTTAAGTTTATCACATATGAAGAGTGGGGACCATAAGAGCAATTAAAAACCAGGTAATTTTCAACTTCAGTTGGTGTTGACCAAAAAAAAAAAACTCCAGTAAGTCGTTGACTTTTTATAATTTATGAAAGTTCTTGTTGGGAATGGCTGGCAAAGCAAACGACCAAAACTTCCGAGTTTAACAAGAGAGAAGGCTGATTCAACAAAGTCCATTATTGACTTGGTACCAACAATACTTTACACGCACCGCCAACAAAAGTGACTGGTTTTGAAATAAATAAACATATTGGTTGGCAGCATATGACTTGCGACCAATTTTGAAATTTGACATGGCATGGCATTTACTTGGTCTTTCTCTACCACAAAATGATTTCCTCCACTGCTAGTGTATGCTAAACTGACAAGAATTATAAGTACCACCACATGAAATTTTCCAGAGTTGCGCTTATGGAAATTTCCAGAAGCATCTCCTTAGAATTGTCATTATTATTTCATCTATAAAAGGAGGAGAAATTTCAAATGTGTGGTTGGGTTTTTTTGTTTTTCAAAGGTGTTTTTCATAAGAAAGAAAGAATACGTAGCTTAAGCTTTAAGACAGAAATGACAAATAGTAGCTTCTACTGTGCTTTCATGCTTTTGACATGTGTATCATGAATCAAATATGATTATTACTTTGTAATTTTACTTGAAAAGCAAAAGATCATTAGCTTCTCATGATCGCTAAGGTGCAAGCCACCAAGATTGCAAAAGTTTCAAGTTCCAAGTTCCAAGCTTACTTTTTTCACTCAATTTCCATGCTAACCTCATTGAAGTGAAAGTTCAGTCAACAGTGACAGCATGTTGTAAAAGTGTAAAAGAACAAAGCTTTGTATCATTACATTGGATCCAGGCTTATATTGGTTGTCTCGTTATTACCCAACCAGAATTCAACCGATGCACCTTTTTTTGTGTTTTTATGTCTATTTCGGGCACGTTATTACTTCTTTTCACCTTAAACTTATATTGCTATAGTGAAAATGGTGAGATTCCATTTGGGTACTTATCTCTCTTTTGGATGGAAGCTCTTTTGTTCATGAGCTCGATATATTTTATCCAACAAAGTAGAGACTAAATATCACGAGATGAAATTATCATTGACAGCGATTAAAATTATTCTTTAATAGGATTTGTAGGCCTAAATAGCAGTGGCACTTTGCTTATGCCCCCCTCCGATGAACAAAGAACAAAAACCCAAACCCCTTCTCTCTTTTTTTAATTGCAATCGACGTCAAGTGCATAAGACTTTTTCATCCATTGGTGAAAAACGTAAATCATACTTGAAAATGGGAGAGAGAGATGAAAAATGCATGTGGAAGATGACCTAAAATGCGACCAATATAAACTTTGTGGGTGAAGCACAATACAAGGCCCCGTTAAATAAACAAGTGACGCGTGGCTTCCAATTGCTTCCATTCCATGCAACTATGAATGAAATGTGGTGCATTTCAACCAACATTTTGGTTAACTTGTCATGAAACCTAACCATAATCTTGGAATATTGTCAAAGCAACGTTGGCACCGCCCATTAGTAAGCATTTAATTGTATGGTGATCTATTTTGGCTTCCATTATGTTGCCATTGAGGGTGCATCCTTCCAGACTATTTCAATTGTATTCATCATTTGGGTCACTATATGTCGCTTGTTGGGCATGTTGGCAGTTCAGGATTCAAAAGTTAGTTGGGCAAAATTTACATACTAAACTTGATGATACGAGTGCATTTCATTAATAAACACAAAAATATACACCTACTTAGGGGGACATAACGAGCCATATCCTCAAATGCATCTCTATCCATAAATAAAAGTTCAACAAATGCAAAAGCTAAAACTAAAACCAAAAGTAAATGCAATGCAATACAAAACAACACCATTTAAATCTAAAATTTAACCCTGCAAGGTTTGGAACTCTTAAAGGATAGCCTATGAATAATATGTAGAAAGAATTTTAATCAAACAAATTTTCATAATAGCATCTCAACAATACCAAACCAAAATTTATAATTCATCCATAATTAAACCCTAAAATACTCCATTTTAAGAAAATCTCAAATCAAACCCATACAATAATTCATCACTAATCAAAGCCCTAAATAATTTCAACAAAATTCCAAAATTATTATTCATCCTTAATTCCTAAAATACTCAATTTTAAATTAAAACTATAATTAAAGATATATAGCAACAGAAAGAATGAGAATAACACTTGTTGTTGACAAAAGGAGATGAGAATATGTTGTTGCCAAGTTGCCCACCCAAGATAATAGAAGATATAGCCAATAGAAGGAGAATTTGACCCAAAACCTACTGCGGAGTAGCAACGAGAGAAAAGATATGGGACCACCTGAATGGGCAACATATGCGCAGAATTTACTTTTAATTTTTTTAAATTTTAGAATGAACTTATAACACACGTAGGTAATTTTAACAAAATTATAATAATTTGAGCTGGGTAGGCACCCAGCCTGCCTGTGCATAGCACCACCCATTATCAAGGATACAAAAGAGTTTTTAGGAGTCGTCACTGCAATATCTTTGTTCATGTTCGTCATAGTACTAATGGTCCGACTCATCGTCTAGTTAGATTTTGGCTTGCATATTGAGAAAGCTTGTGCTTGTTTTGAGGAGCCTCATGATGTTCTTTTTTAGCATGGTAATCTCTCATGAGTTAATGATATCTATTTTCATTAAATAAAAAATGACTACTAGAAAAACATATGAGGTTATCTGAGCTTTCTAATGAGTCCAAATTAGTAATTAAGCCTAATTATGTGGCTTACTCATCATGTGGCAAAGCCAAACAAAGTACTATTCACAAGTTAGATGAACTCAAGCTACGGTTTGTTCAAACGAAACTTCTATTAATTAGATCATTAATTGTAAGTGTAACTTGAATTCATCTAACTTTTTAACAATTTCACTTGTTATCGTAATAAACCGAGTGATGGAATTACACTCATTATCATCACACTAAAAGACGACATCATAATAAACCTAACATAATGATCTTGATTCACAAAACACTCTATTAATGCCAAATCTAATTGAATTTATTCAAGATTTTGTCTTCATTGTCTTGTAAGATTTCTATGGCTTTTACTTTTCTCAGGTATTCCGGCTGGCTCAGAGCTGCTAAGTCCAATTTTGAGCATCAACCAATTGCTTTCAGTTTTTTTTATTTTTTTATTTTTTTTAAAATTCATAGATAAAATTCATCAACCAATTGCTTTCTGACAACCAAAATCAGGATAAAATTCTGTGCCTTAACGTCACATAAAAAGAGTCACAAAAAAAAAGGAGCACGAAGATAAATAAAAAAATCCACTCAAAGGCTACAAGTTGTGTCCACTTGGCAAGTCCAAAATTCGACATGTTGTATCCACGAGTCAAAATCGTCATCTTTGACTGGTCACCCATATGCCAAAATCGGAGAGCCATTATATTTTTCTTCCGTTAAATGACGAAACTGTCCTTTTTGCTCCATCCCTGGACGGCTGGGCCCCGTGTGCCTGCTTGGAGACAGATGCAAGCTTTTTATTTATTCGGGCATTTTTGTTGGCATGGACGACCTAAAAAACCAATAAGGTCTTGCCAAATGGAAATGAGCATTAATTTGCAGATTCGTAGTCTTATATTCAAAATTTTATGACATTTTAATAGTGTGTGTAAAAATTTCTCTTTCTTTATAGTTTAAACTATTGTTTATATTTATAAAAATTAAAAAATAAAATAAAAAAACCCTTGTTGTAGTGCCAAATACCTCTCCACTCACCCATAAATAGCCCAAAGGGCTCCAATTATCTTCCAAATTGAATGAATTCAAAGAGAAACAAACAAAAGGATGGAGGAGTGAAAGGTGGAAGAGGATTTGTGTAGCTAAAAAAAGGATTGAAACTATAATTGTAATAAACGCTAGGGGTAGGTACGGTCCGATTTGGTTTGGTTTTCCTCTTGAATTAAAAACGAAATCACAATTTTTATATGTTCTAGTTCGATTCGGTTTTTATAGAAAGTGTATAGCATAACCAAACCAAAATGGACCACTACGATTCCAATTCAATTCAGCCCGAATTCCAAATTGGAAAGATAAAAATATAAATATGTGGAGAATGGAGAAATAGGAAGTATAAAAATATATATAAGAAAGAGTATTAATTGGGTATAAATTAAGAAAGAGTTAGAAGAGAGGACGAGAAATGGGAAAAAAAAAAAAAAAAAAGGTGGAAAAGAGATAAAGGCAAAAGCACAACAAAAACGAGTATGGCTCATCGAAAAGAAAAATAAATTGGACTAAATTAGTTATTTAATTTGGTATAAATTGGAACTAAACATTTGAGTATTAATTGTGCTAAAATATCTAAATATTACTTGAAATTACTAATGTTAGCTGAATATTAATTAAGCTTACTAATAATTTTATGTAAAATTGAATAAGTAAACTTAATATGACCGGTCGAGTTTGGTTTAGATTGATTTTTCCAAGATAAGAATCGGGGGCGAGAACGATCCAAACTGGTCTAATTCGATTTTTTAGTCTAAGTTGACATTTTTTTTTTTTGTCAGCACGGTTGTTTTTTGGGTTTTCCCGAGTCGGTTCACGGGTTCAAATTCCCACCTCTCAAAAAAACCCTTATTACAAATACTAATCATTTGGCAGTTAATGGTTGGCGGGCCTTGGCGGTCAATAAAGGCTATAAAAATCTCCTGGTCGGACAAAATTACCCTTCCGAGATAATTTGTATAGTCAGTGGAATATACTGAATTAAATTGGGAAGGCAGGCCCTTCCATATTTTAGTCGCTCTCTCACGCCCCCACCCAAGTTTTCGGTTGGCTTCTAGAAGGTCTACGATGAAGTAGTTCAGCCAGTTAAATCGAGCCACGTGCGCATAATCCATTAGATTTGTCTTTTATATCTAATTTTATGTAGAGCAAGTAGTTGTGTGTAAAACGAGAAGGATAGAGAGTAGGTCACTTTTGTCAACTGAATGCAAGCGTGTCGGCCACAAAATGACCAAGCCTTTTGTCCCTTTACGTTACCACAATATTGCCCTAACTTCTCTTCTTATTTACTAGACTAGCACTTATTTTTATTTTTTATATAGTGAAACTTGTATGCATATTATGTTAATAAATAATTATAATTTTCAAAGCACCTCTCTTTTTTTTTCCTTCTTTTTTTTTATATATATTATAACCAGTCCTGATCTCTTGGACCCCTGTAGTCCAAGAGATTTATAGTCACTCACCGTTGGATGTAAATTCAACGGTTGACTTGGATCGGGTAATAATCATTTATGCCATATTGCATTTATATATATCATTTTGAACCATTGGATTAATATCCAACGGTGGGTGACCACAATCTCTTGGACTCCTGTGGTCCAAGAGATCGGGACTGATATTATAACTAAGTAAAATTTTAAATTTTCAAAAATTTAAAACTTAAAATTTGATCCATGAATTTTTTTTTCTTTAAAGTTAGGTCCACCGAAAACCTCTATTTTGAGGTAAACATAATATAATTGGGGTCAATGCAAGAACTACATTTCATATATTTATTTATATCAATCAAAGATGGCGATCGAGTCAACTACGATCTGTGTATGCCAATGGTGATAATGGTGTTATATATATATATATATATATATGAGAGAGAGAGAGAGAGAGAGAGAGAGAGAGAGAGAGAGAGAGAGAGATTACTCATTGTAGGGGCTACAATTGCATCTTTCCATTTACACATTGTTCGTAGTACCTTGCTCTTCTTGTTTATACAAAAAGACAGATTTCTTAATCTGATGATATTTATACGTACCTTCTGTGTGTTTATGATATAAAGAACATGTTTTATAGTATTCTAATTAATGAGTTTATTTGTATATAATATGTGGATTAAGTCAGTTGGTCAGTGTGTGTTAGTCTCTTTGCATCCGAGTTCAATTTTATTTCTCGTATATTAGTTTAGAATAACACATATTATAAAAATAAAAAACCAATGAGTTTATTTGAGAATTCTCTCCGGACATATACACAAAGGTGACTTCAAATTGGTAATGAGAATGTAATTGATGGTACTTAAAATGCTTGGATAGTAGGACTACATTTATTAGAGATATATATTTATGTTAATGCATGAATATTGGAATACTATTGAGCCACTTTCATAGTGGGCAAGATATCCCTAAGAAGTAAAACAAAAGAAAAATTAAAGAAGAACAAGAGATAATGGAAAAGTGATGTAGTTGGATTAAGCTGATCATGAAGAAGACCAAGGAGGTATGATGGAGATGATTCAACTGATGAAGATAATCAACGCATGATGAACGCAAATAACCATTAGCTAGAGATCTAATTTCTCATATCAACTAGGTTAACCTATTTCTTGAAGTAGTTAATTCATTGTATAAATTTTGATAACGTAATGTTAATGTAAGAAATTGGAATACTATCATAGAGGGGAAAACCTTCTATACAAGAGGATTTAAGATTAATTGGAGAAAATTAAGACAAGATGAAAAAATTGATGAAGTTGGATCAAGCTGATGAAGGAGATGAAAGAGGCGGAGAGAGAGAGAGACAAAGAGAAGAGAAGAAGATCCGAGGGTCTCACCACGTGAGAGAAAGAAAAAGATGAGAATATGATTAAGCTAGCCGGCTCAATTTTATTTATCACTACAAATTATAGATAAATAAAAAAAATAGCTCCAAACCGAACCATTCAGTTTAATTTAATAAGTCGACCCGTTTACGATTTGAAATTTCGAACTCTAATTTTGATGTACTTTTTTTAGAACAAACAAAACCTCATTTGGAATTCATGTATATTGATCCTACCTGAAAATGATGTTATTATTCTTCATCAATAAATAGTTTGTTTTCTTTTTCTTTATATACAACAAATTATATCAAAATATAAGAGATGGCAACGGGGGTACTATTGTCAATACTAAGAGAAAAGACATGGTAAACAACAAAATTAAATGTAATTTGTAATTTTGAACCTAGATTGAGGGCATAGTTTATGCACCTTTAAAAAATAGAGATAATTAAATTTTGTTTTGAATATTTTAGGAAACAACAAAGCTCTCCCCTTCTGGAATCTCGACTCTCTCTCTAAATTTCCATCTGTCTATCCAACTGTGTCTGAAGAGAGGTAGAGGTAGTCTAGAGAGAGAAAGAGCGGGTAGGAGGGAAGTCTCTGCGGAAGCCTCTGCGAAAGAGGCTGGACCCTTTCTCTGTCTTTCTCTCTCTCTCTCTCTCTCTCTCTCTCTCTCTTTCATCAAATGGTGGTTTTCACACGCTAAATTCTCCTTCTCATCCTTTTCTCCAATTCCAAACCCAAAACCCTCTCTCTTCATTTCCTTAAATCACCTCCCTCATATCAAATTCTGGTCATCTTCCATTTCATCCCAAAAATACTTCCTACAAATTCCCATCCTTTATCTGAAAATTCTCATTACAATTGGGCTGCACAGCAATTTGGATCTCAAACACAAAAAACCATATACTATTTTTATCCAAAGAGCTCAGATTTCGATTCGTTCCGGAACTGTGTTCAAATTCGGAAACCATTTTGGCACACAAAGCGTTTTATTATTATTATAGATGGGTAATTGTTGTGTGACCCCTCAAACGGGTTCACCGTTGAAAGACAAGAAGAACAGGAAGAACCCATTTGCAATAGACTACCCGGGCAACCAGGGCAATGGAGGCATCAAGCTCTCTGTGCTGAAAGACCCAACTGGCGTTGAAATCGAGCAAAGATACGAACTGGGTCGCGAGCTCGGCCGAGGAGAGTTTGGAATTACATATCTTTGCATCGATAAGGCAACCAACGATAAATTTGCTTGTAAATCGATTTCGAAGAATAAGCTGAGGACAGCTGTGGATATCGAGGATGTAAGGAGAGAAGTTGAGATCATGAAGCATTTGCCTAAGCACCACAACATAGTGAGCTTGAAAGACACATATGAGGATGACCATGCTGTCCATCTTGTCATGGAGCTCTGTGAGGGTGGTGAGTTGTTCGATCGAATCGTTTCCAGAGGCCACTACACAGAGCGTGCGGCTGCCGCCGTCACGAAGACTATTGTGGAAGTTGTTCAGGTGAGAATTTGGGTGGTTTTGAGTGATGCTGTTCGATTGGTGATTGGATCTTCTTTTGAGTTTTTGTTGTTGAATTTATGCAGTGGGGGATTGATTTTATTTAAAAGAACTATTTGGTTTTGGAAGTGCTAGACTATGGTTAAATTTAGAACCAATTCTGCTTCTTGTAAATTAAGATCTTTGTTGAATAGATGGAAAATAGTCAGTTGATTACCCGGAAGTACTTAGAAAGAAGTAGCTGATAAAATTCTTTTGGGTAAGTTGGGTTGTTTAATTCTTTGATGAGTATATTCTTTGTACATCAGTTAATCTAGCTTTCGATGGTCAGATTGTAATTGCTGGAATTTGGTGAATTGATTCTTTTTCCTTGTTATGTATAGAACAGATTCTCCTTCACAAGATTTATTCTTTGAGGAATCCACCTTTTAATAGTTTTACATGCGTTGGCATGAGTTAATGTTTTTAATTCTGTTGCAGATGTGCCACAAGCATGGTGTGATGCATCGGGATCTCAAACCCGAGAACTTTTTGTTTGCAAACAAGAAGGAAACAGCTGCTTTAAAGGCAATCGACTTTGGGTTGTCAGTGTTCTTTAAACCAGGTAAAGTCTTCTCGAAACTATCACATTTGGTTTTCTTGTTTAGTTTAGTTTAACCAATGTGTTATCTTTTCATGTACATTACCAGGTGAAAAATTTAATGAAATTGTTGGAAGTCCATATTACATGGCCCCTGAGGTGCTAAGGCGCGATTATGGTCCTGAAGTAGATGTGTGGAGCGCTGGAGTTATACTTTACATCTTACTATGTGGAGTTCCACCTTTTTGGGCAGGTTTGTGTGTGTGTGTGTGTGTGCGCACTTGTGGGTTTAATATTTTTTCCTTAGTGGAGTTACAACTCCTGATGGACAGTGATTACCTTTATGCATGTTAAGTACCTTACATGGTCATGCCAAAGTGTCTACATATACACAATGGTCATACATGCATACTTGCATGTTGGACATGTATACATTTATGAATACTTTCTTGGACTTAAGTATGTTCAGAAAACGTAAGTACGTATAATTTTCAGTGGTATTTGCAACTTAACACTCCCACTCACTCTAGATAGCCATGCAAGCTGCATCTGCCTATATTCTCACTGAAAAAATTAAGAGGGGAACACTATATTAAACTTCACATTCACCACGTATACTCTATCTGTGCGCTTACCCTGTTGACGCATGGACCATGGTTTGCCAATATATTATCCAAATACGTTAATTTTCATCAACTGATAACGAATAGAAATAGAATTTGGAATTGCTGTTATCAAAATACAAGCTTATGTGCTGTAGGTTAGGAATTTACTTACTAGCATAAGTGGCAGCCACCAAATTATAGTCATGGCAAGTGCATTTCTATGTGCATTCAAGTAGAATAAAGACCATGGAATGAAGTTTCCACTTTTCTAATTTCTCTTTGCTCCTATGAATTCTAATTTGCTTGCTGGCTTTCCTAGCGTTATAATCTCTGATAATTTCTGACTTCAAATCTATTATCTTGCTGTGCAGAAACTGAACAGGGAGTTGCACAAGCAATTATACGGTCTGTTGTAGATTTTAAGAGAGACCCCTGGCCTAAGGTTTCTGATAATGCAAAAGACCTTGTGAAGAAGATGCTTAATCCTGACCCAAAGCGGAGGCTTACAGCTCAGGAAGTTCTAGGTAATGTTCCGTTCTGTGAATGACAATCATTATTGTTTAGTATAAATGAAACTTTTGTTGCTAGAAGGATTTGCTCATGAGTTTAAAAACTTCTGAATCATAATATAATAAACATACATCTTGTTCTTGCAGATCATCCTTGGTTACTAAATGCAAAGAAAGCTCCAAATGTTTCTTTAGGTGAAACTGTGCGGGCAAGGCTCAAGCAATTCACTGTAATGAACAAGCTCAAGAAGAGAGCACTGAAGGTATTGCCTCAAATATTTCTGTTTGATAATATGTCAAACCCTGTTCATCTTCTTTGGATGTTCTACTGTGATATGAATGAGTCCTCTGTTACTAATGTTTTTATTTTCCACGTCTTTTGGAATTTTAAATTAACAGGTTATAGCTGAGCATTTGTCAATGGAGGAAGTTGCTGGCATACAGGAGGGATTTAAGCTCATGGATACTACCAACAAGGGCAAGATTAACATTGATGAGCTGAGAGTTGGGTTGCATAAACTTGGCCACCAGATTCCTGATGGAGATCTTCAAATTATGATGGAAGCTGTAAGTACTATCCTGAATAAGTGTATGGTTTATATAGTTTAGGGAGGCTTAGAGCTTAGAATTTGAGATATAGATTACTTTAGGCCAATTTTAGAGCTTAAGGTCTAAGGTTTAGTTCCTGGATTTGGGCTGCGCCTAAAAATTAAGAATTGAACTCCCAAGTCTTAAGCGATGATCGAGAAGTAAAAATGCAACCTTGAGGGTGTAACTGTGATACAATTACAGTTACAACTGTAAATGTCCAGGGGCCAGGAAAAAGCAAGGGGACAGCAAAAAGCCATAACTTGTATTTTATTTTTTTAAATTAACGGGGGTGGGGTGTTGACAAAATGGCATAATGCTAGCATAATTTATCTCCAAGCATGCTTGCTATGAACTATTTTGTTCATACTTCTAACATTTAGAAGGAAATCACATTGGATGAATAACTTCTTCCAAGTCCTCTAACCCCCTAATGCCTAGCCCCCAATTTTATTTAATGGAAACAAAAAGAAGTTAAATCAAAACTCTTCTTTTAAGTGGCCAAATTCCTCTTAGGCTGGTCTTCAGTGTCGACCTACATGTTTGATATATCTAAAGCAAAAAGGAATCTGCAGAAGTGACCTTTAATCAGTTATGAACTTTAGGTCAAGGGGGAATATAAGTGATTGTTTTGACATGACAGAACGTATCATCTCTATGTACATTCAAGTCAGAAGAATGCTTGGATTATTTTCTGAATTACATAATTGTAAAATTCTGTGTATTACACATAGTAATCAGAGGTGGTGCTTTTTCTTTAACAGGGTGATGTTGATAATGATGGATGTCTGGACTATGGAGAATTTGTAGCCATTTCTGTTCATCTAAGAAAGATGGGCAATGATGAGGTGCACCTTCGCAAAGCATTTCAATTCTTTGATCGAAACAAAAGTGAGTATATTGAGATTGAGGAGCTGCGAGAAGCCTTGGCTACTGAAGTTGATGACAACTTTGAAGATGTTATTAATGCCATTATTCATGACGTGGATACAGACAAGGTTGGTAAAATCTCATGTTAATTAAAACTATAAATGATTCATATCATTTTCCTTTTCAAATTGTATCTTCATGTTGTTAGTCTGAGCCAAAAACAGGAATTTTTCTTGCCATGCATGATACTCTAAAATCATGCCAGTCTCCATGATCTGTGCAAATTTTTATTTTACTTTTTATGCTCGCTTAGAGTTGACACTCAATGCCCATCCATGATTGCAGGATGGACGAATAAGTTACGAGGAGTTTGCTGCTATGATGAAGGCCGGCACAGATTGGAGGAAGGCTTCAAGGCAGTACTCACGAGAGCGGTTCAATAGTCTAAGTTTGAACTTGATCAAGGATGGATCATTTGATGAGAAAAAAGTGATTAGATGACTTGGAAGATTAACTTAAAAGTACTTGTGGGAAGATGCAAATTAAGGAAAGAATCTTTCATTTTTTTGTTGTGTTTTTTGTAATTCTTTGTTCTGTATTGTTCCTCTGTTTCATCTTTTTTACACCCTTTTGTGGGTCTATAGGATATGGGCCAAAAGTGTTCATGTCTTGATGAATTGGGTTGTATGTAACTGGTTTGTTGTACGGGTTTGGATGGGGATGAGTGGGTTGAAAAGAAGTTCATTATGATTGTAAATATGTTAAAAATTGGCATATATTTTCATCAAAGTCATTGTTGGTATAAATTAATGAGTTTCATGTGGATTTGAATTGACACATATATACAGTTAGCTGGGGATTTATAATACTCAATAGAAATATTAGTACATGCCGCTGCTACTACTCTCACTTCTTTTTGCATCCTAAGCTGTCAATGAATGCATGGCCATATATTTGGTTGATAAGCTGAGTAATAAATGGAGTTGCAATTCAGTCTCATCCTTGTCTCTCAGCTACTTTCATGGCCTATCTATTCATTTGAACAACATAATCAACTCATATATAATAGATATCCCCTTCACCCCATGTCATAAGTTCGATTCCCCGCTTTCTCAATTTTACTTGTATTAAAAAACAAATCATTTATAATAAAAAGGAGAAGAAAAAAAAAATTGGTCTAACCTTCCCAGTTGAGAAATTGCAATGGTTTTCAGATGCCTTTAACAGACTCACTCTTTGTTCCTTAGCCCTTACTCTCTTAACATACCTCACCCTTCATGTGTAAAAGAGATGAGAATCAACTCATCAAGAGTGCAAACTCAATCACGTACAGAGGAAAATATCAGCCCACAATGGTAAAGAAACTATTTGGACTCCACAAAGATAAAAAGTCTTCAAGCACCCAAAAAATGTAATCAGAATATGCAATTACTCACAACACCCATAAACTATATTTGAAAACTCACCAAATTTGTTGCTTTTTTATTCCGACCTACATTTACTTACCACACCCAACATCATTTGAAAATTATTCTAAAGCTAACCTTTGAAGAAAAAAAAAAAACACTTGTTTAGTATTTCTTCAAAATTTAAAAACACTAAAAAACCAGGGGAACTATTTCTTTTAAAATTAAACAAATCAAAATCAAGGGTGCAGATAGGCCCATGGTGAGCAAGGGACAGCAGGGTCAAAAGTTCCATTTACATTCTTGCAAGCGGCAGAAATGTTCTTTCCAGGATCAAGTGTGGAGGTGATGTTGATTTGGTTCATGGTTACGTTTTGACAACCTGGATTGTTGGAGCAATCAAATATAATCGCTTCCTCCTCATTTGCATAAGTTCCTTGAAACCCTCTGTAAATCACATTACTTACATTTACTGCCGAAGCCTGTCAATTTTCCAAAAAAAAATTGAAATCACAACCCATGTTTTTCATTAGAATTTTTTTAGTACAAACGATAGTCTAAATTACTCGAACACACACAACTATGATACCGTGGGGATTTGAACCTGAGACCTCTAATTTGCAAGTCAAGGCCATTTTTCACTGGACTAGACTCCATTAGCATTGGAATTAAGTTAACTAAATCTGGATTAATTAAGTGTTCATTCTAAAGACCTTTACAATAAAAAATAATGGAGAAAACTCACTGAAGGTTTGCAATTGTGTCCATTTTTATCACAGTAATATTGGTCGATGATAATAGGGTTTTTAGCTCCTATTAGTGTGATATTCTCAAATGATATCCCTTTGACATATCCAGAACCGCCCTGAAAAAAAAACAAAAAAAAAAAAAAAAACAAAGCATGATTGTTTTTGTTATATGGGAAAATTGGACTAGTTCAAGACATATTGTGCTTGTGTTCAACTTCAATACGATGGCGCTTCAGGATTTAGAATGATTTAGGGTTCATATTTAAACAAAATCATGAAACGACGTTACTTTGGACATAAGCACAACATCAGTGAAAAAAAAAGGATCAGGGCTCATGAACTGTGTTGGGTTTAATGTTCATTACCTGCCATGTCTTAATTCTAGCTCCATTCTTTGTACCATTGAAAGTACAGTTTCGCACATGAACCTCTTCTGCTGTCTCATAAGCTCCATCTTCACCTAAGCTTCCCACACTATATATGGAAGAGTTAGAAATTTCGCATGCATTTATTTGTTTGTGGTTGATATACAAGCGAAATTGAGGGAGAGGGAACCGAACCTAAAACTTCGGATGCAAAGGTAAATGCTCTTAACTACTTGAGCTACAAACCCCTTGCATTTAGAATGCATATAGCAATCAAAATATGTACTGACCTAATTCCATGACCTGGTCCGCAGACAATGCTGGTGATATTGATATGTGATGAGCCATTATTAAGAGCAATACAATCATCACCTAAATGTAAAACAAATCCAACAAATAATAATAAAAATTATTATTTTACAATTATGCAATTACATAATAATTAGTT
>NC_047656.1:8936919-8942814 GCF_902201215.1 Prunus dulcis | reverse complement strand
AATATTGCTAATGAGTGAAAGAGATGTAAGATTTGATGCATTGATATTACCAGTTCCAATTGTGGAGTTATGGATATTGACAAAGGTTGACATGGAGATGTCAATTCCATCTGTGTTGGGACTATCTTCAGGTGCAATAATATGAAGGTTGGAGACACTAACATTGTTGCAATTGTTTATAGTAATATGTGCTTTTGGACTGTCAAGATGTTTGAGTCCCCTTAATTGAAGATAATCACATTTGTAGAAGTGTATAGCCTGCAACAATTTTCCACATTCTGATAATTTGTTACCAACATTATTTTGGCAAAGAAAGTTTATAGAGACATGCACACGAATTGGTATTAACTTTTCTGTCATTAGATAAAAGTTGAAACAGATTTTGGTATACTTATATGCATATGTTGTCAGACTGTGAATTCGAATCACACGTTTAAGTAAGAATCAACTATATTAATGATTCAGATTTATAATCTGACAAGAAAACATTCCCTAATAAATACGTGCGAAAATGTTCATGCATGCAAAACTATGTAGAGCTCACCTTGGGACGTTGGTAGCATTTCACCTTGTACCCCTAGAAGTGAGCGAAAATTCTCTCATGTTAGACTTCACCAACTCAAATTAATTCACCAAGAAAATGTAGAACAAACAAAGAAAATAGAAAGTTTGTGTTCACAAATTTACATTGTTTACAACATGGTGAAGTTGGCTAGCTTTGCTCCACCAAGGTTTACCATTGCCATCAATTTCTCCAGTTCCATTAATGGTGAGATTGGTGACCTCTGAAAAAGATATCCAGAATTCTTTACACTCTTTCCATGCATGTAGAGTGTTGGGTGCTACAATTTTCCCCAAAATCTGTCATCCACCCACCTCAATTATGTCAGCCTAAAACATGATGAAGCACGGGAAAATTCATTGATTCCAACTTTTGGTTAAATTAATTGTTAAATTTTGAAGTCCTCCATTTATTATAAAATTGGTGTGTGCTTGCTTACTTTCTTACCTGAACATGGACAGAGTTGGATTTGCAAGGACCCGAGAATTTTATAGGTTGCAAAAGGAATGTTTTCTCTGCTGGTACTACAAGCGTTGGTGTCCCGGTATCATTAGCTTCAGTTGCTCCACATAAAGCTTCCCATGCTTTCAAGAAAGCCTTTGCGAACACGTATCGCAAACATCAACTAAGTATTAATTTAGTGATATTTCTCTTTCCAATATCAGAAGAATTCTCAAGGTCGAATCCTTCCTTGTCATTGATAACAAAAGAAACGAAAATACACACTCTAAAAATTGAGAAACTTACTTCAGAATCATCAGTTTGGCCGTCTCCAACAGCATCAAATTGAAGCACATTAAAAGTTGTTTGGCCATACCAAATACTATTTGACAAAGCTACATTGCAAAATATCAAAAAGCTTACAAGTAGTTTGCTCATGGTCAGAAGCACCTCAGACTGATGGATGATATTGCAATAGGATTGAGATTGTGGTTAGCATATAGAAAATAAAATCCCAACCATTGTATAAAAATGAAGGACTACACAGAAGCGTATACAAGTTGGAAATTCGGGGTGATTAATAAAATACATAAATAGACTTCATTTCATATTTATGGTTTATACTAATTTTGCGGTTTCTAAATTAATTATATTTTATTTTGCTGACGATTTAATAATATTAATTAATTGTTTTAAGATTTTTATGTTCTTTATCTATTGTGACAAACGATTTCTATCAATGCTACTTCTTCTTATAAAATATGTCTTATTTATGTTCATTGCCCGTTATATCATGAGTAAGTATTGAATTAATTTTATTACTTATATCAATTTTACAAAAGTATATTGAATGTAAAATTCCGTTTACAATTGAACATTATCTTTTTTTGTTGAAGAAACGGGGCTAACGCCCAACAAAGCATGGTTAAGTATCAGAATGTTTCACATTTAATTTGCTAGGAAAGATAGATTAAGAACTAAAATACCCTTGAAAATGGATGGTGTTAAAGTCAAATGACAAATCATGGATTTTGAAAAATTAAGGTGACATTTCTCTTTAAAAAAAATTTAAAGTGACAAATTAAAACTGAGGTACAAATTCAGGTGCCATTTCCACAAAAATCCCCACTTAGAATTACAATTGTCATATTAATTTTAATCTACAAATCTCCTTTTGGCTGGGCCTATACCCACCCTAGTCCACAAAAGAAATTTCTCAGGAATGTTTTAAAGCTCAAAGCCCAAAGAAATTTCATATTATTGTATAGCCCAAAGAAATTTTAGTGTAAGTGTATATGAGAAAAAAAAAAAAAAGTATTTATAATTTGGTTTTTGATTTTAGCATAGGCAACTTGAATACGAAAGTGTTCTACAACTGTTTAAGTTTTTACTGAAGTGTTTATGCAACTTCATTATATACTTGTTTCAGTGCTTTAATTTGGTTATTGATTTTAGTATAGGAAACAAATGAATGTTTGTGCCTAACTAATTACTTGTACCAAAAAAAAAAAAAAAAACTTATTCGAGTTTTAATTAAGTGACCGACGGGATCTAATTCAGTAAAAAACGATCTTGACTTGGTCTCAGGTTAGAATCTCCATAACACCATAGTAGTGTGTATGAGAAACCCTTATTGCTTGTATTAAAAAAAAGATTGTATTTCAATGTTTCTGCAACATCATTACCTACATTTCAATGTTTCTCCCATATTTCCCTTCCCCTCCCCAGATAGTCTAGATCTGTTTGGATCTAGGTCTGTTTGTCTATTTGTTTTTTTTTTTTGGGTTGTTTTTGCAGTGTTCCAGGTGATTGGTGTTGTCTTTATCTAGGCGGCGATGACAGTAGTGACGTTGGATTATGTCTCTCCTTGGGAGAGTTGTGATATCTGGTGACTGATGTTTTGTCTTTGTTTTAACTGCACCGGCCGCAACGACACTGGTGTTAGTTGTTGGGATGTGGTGCTCTTCTTTACTCTGCGTCGAACGAAGAACTATGCTTGGTCATAGGAGGTTTTCTTTGTCAGGTTCTGAGTTAAAGTAGAGTGCTTCTCAGGGGCCTTTTTACTGTTGTTTCTGTGTTCCTCCTTCGTGTTCTCTCCTGGTTTCTGCTATAGTATGCCTTACAATTTGTATGGGCGTCAAAAGACTATGTTTTTGCTCATAAAAGTCTTCTTTTGACAATTGGGATGTTCTGCGGTCCTCTCATATGGGTTTACTATTTAGGGTTTCTGCGGTCCTCTCATGTGGGTCTACTGTGTGTTGACATGAGTCTCCTAATTAATCAAGGAGATTTACTTCCTTGATTAATTAAGGGATTTACTTTCCTATTTTTTATATAGTTGATAAATCATTGTATAATTAGGAGGTACTTTCATAATTTTTTATTGTATATAATTCCTTGTATAGCACTAGGGGTGGCAATTTTCTATATGACGTGTTACACGACTTGAAACGCGCACGAAAAAAACACGACTCAAACCCGCACGATTAATAATTGGGTAATTTTCGGGTCAACCCGCTGCTGACCCGTTTATAAACGAATGGGTTTTGGGTCAATTCGCGAACCCATTAAAATACCTGTTTAACCCGTTTATTAAACGGGTCGTGTCAACCCGTGTAATACCTGCCAACCCGCAAAAAAATGAAGAAAAATATAGACTTCAACACACACACAAGGGGTTTCAAACCCCTGCCACCTTCATTTCTCTCCAACAATTTATCCACAATGCTATAGACAACTTCGTGATTATATACTATGCCTTTTGATATTTATAATGTTTTTTTTTAAATCTCTTTTGTTTTTCTTTCTTTTCTGTATCTCTCTCTTTTTTCTTTCTTTTCCCTCTCTCTTCTCTCTAGTATAATCATAAAAAATCGCCTCAATTCATTTTTAAAAAACCCAATAAACAACAAATAATATAATCATTAAAAAGTTTAAATTGAAAGCATCAGCATCTTACAAAGTTTATGCTCATATCAACCTTACAAAAACAAATAAGTTCACAACTTAATCAAAATAAGCACAAATAAGCTTCAAACCAAAATCGATTACATACTCAGAATCTTGGGTTCAATGCTTATTTCATTTCATAACATGTGATTACATACATAAGCTTGCTAATGCATACATCGATTTATGGATCACATGTTTCTTTTTCACATTTTGAGACACCTGAGGCATCTTGCAAGTCTGCCACCCGAGCTTTCAAGGAAGCCACCTCTTTTGCAAACTTTTTTTTTTCTTTTCTTTTGTTTAAGTTTGGGAATGGTGTTTTCTTTTTCTTTTTCTTTTGCAAACTTGTTTGCATATGAATTTTATTTTTCAAAATCAATGTTAGTTATGATATTTGATTATTTTGTTATCTTTGGATTTATTGATTATATATGTTTGCATATGAATTTTATTTTTTTTAAAATCAATATTTGTTGTGGTGTTTGATTATTTTTGTTATCTTTGAATTGTTTTAATTTGTTGATTATACATGTTTGCATACGAATTTTGTTTTTTAAAATCAATATTTGTTATAGTGTTTGATTTTTTTCATTATGTTTTGACAGTTTGAATTTATTGATTATTATACATGTTTGCATATGAATTTTGTTTTTAAAATCCATGTTTGTTAGCTGGAACTGGAATCGTAACCATTAAATTAATTAACAATAACGCTACGGGCACCAACTTGTTTATCAACTTTTGGATACCAACACATGTGGCACATGACATGGCAACCCATGTCATCTGCCATCTCATCTATTTTAATTACATAATTTGTTATATAAATAAAAGAATTTCTCATCAAAAAAAGATATAATTTTAAATAAATAAATAAATAACCCCCATTTAATATTTAGGTCTCTTCCGTCTTCGTCCTTGCCCCTCCCCCGCTTCTTGAAAAACCCTAGAAATTCAACAATCCTTCATGATAGCCAATATTTCTAAGGTGGGTATCAGTATGGGAATCAAAGTCAGAATTCAAGTCAAAATATATGTTTGCAAGATAATCTGGGTGCAAGTGTCGTGGATGTGGGTTTTTCATATTGTAACTATAGTTGGGTGAACAATTCCAATCAAAGCATTCAGCTCCTTCCTTTCAACCGCCACCAGTTGAAACTTCTCAAATTCAAAGCACCAAGCCTATATATGGGCCATCTCTCATTAATGAGCAGTCTAAAGAAATTGCTAATGTCAGTTTGGACAGTCAATTTGAAGCCTGGGTACTGGAAAACCAATCTGTTCCAGCAGTAACAAATGGGTTTTTTTTACATGGAGGACTGTTGAATTTCTAGGGTTTTTCAAGAAGGGGGGGAGGGGCAAGGAGGAAGACGGAAGGGACCTAAATATTAAATGGGTTTTTTTATTTAAATTATATCTTTTTTCAGTGAGAAATTCTTTTATTTATATAACAAATTATGTAATTAAAATAGATGACATAGGTTGCCATGTCATGTGCCGCATGTGTTGGTATCCAAAAATTGGTAAACAAGTTGGTACCCGTAGCGTTATTGATTAATTAATTATTCCTTTATAATACATAGACTCTTGGTGGAGTGTTGGTTAGCTCTTGGGTTTTAAAGAAGGACGACATAGGTTCGAAACCCCTTGCCAACCTCTCTTTTTTCTTTCTTTCTTTTCCTTCTCTCTCTCTCTTTTTCTTTCTTTTCCTCCTCTCATCTCTCTCGCTTTTTCTTTATTTTCCTTACATTTTCTCTACTCTCTCTATTTTTTTTCTTTAAATTTTTTCAATTGTGAGTTTTATAACATGCATGTTATTATTTACGAAATTTAATCACGAGTAGTTAAAGTTTATAGTTCTTTGTACATAGCGATGTTGCTTTATTAGTTGCTACCACTTTTATTAAACANGTTATTAACCAAGTAACCTATTTAATAAC
>NC_047656.1:8936756-8936835 GCF_902201215.1 Prunus dulcis | reverse complement strand
ACGAACCCGACACAACACGACCNATTGCCAGCCCTATATAGCACCCTATAAACTCTTATATATACCTCATTATGGAGAA
>NC_047656.1:8936558-8936676 GCF_902201215.1 Prunus dulcis | reverse complement strand
ATCCTCGCGCCGAAAAGTGTGTTTTTATTGGTTACGCACCTCATCAGAAAGGTTACCNGTGTTATCATCCTCCTAGTCANAAGGTCTATACTTCTATGGATGCTGTGTTCCGAGAACA
>NC_047656.1:8936430-8936505 GCF_902201215.1 Prunus dulcis | reverse complement strand
AAATTTCAAGACTTTTTCCTTCAGAATTGTCACAGGTTGCAAACGANTGGTCACAGAATGCAAGCGACCGGTCGC
>NC_047656.1:8936226-8936296 GCF_902201215.1 Prunus dulcis | reverse complement strand
CGGTCGTCTCCCTGCTGTCAAACTCAGGAGGAGAACATTGAGGAGTTNTTGCCCGCTCAAGAGAATTCTT
>NC_047656.1:8936150-8936219 GCF_902201215.1 Prunus dulcis | reverse complement strand
AGTACCACACCAATCACCTGCTGAGGACGTCATTCAGGTAACATCTTTTCCTGAAACTGATAAAATTAA
>NC_047656.1:8936070-8936136 GCF_902201215.1 Prunus dulcis | reverse complement strand
TGATTTAATTTCAGAAGGCACAGAGCCTGCATATCAGATTCCAAAACGGAAGAACCGTGGAAAACC
>NC_047656.1:8935830-8935955 GCF_902201215.1 Prunus dulcis | reverse complement strand
ATACATGTTCCCAATAGTGTAACTAAAGCACTAGAAGACTCAAAATGGAAANAAGCCATGAATGAAGGAATGCGAGCTCTCCAGAAGNATGGCACATGGGAACTCGTGCCATTACCTCATGGAAA
>NC_047656.1:8935651-8935721 GCF_902201215.1 Prunus dulcis | reverse complement strand
ATAGACTACCAAGAGACTTTTGCCCCAGTAGCCAAGATTAAAACTATCAGAATTCTTCTGTCTCTAGTAG
>NC_047656.1:8935446-8935625 GCF_902201215.1 Prunus dulcis | reverse complement strand
TTTGATGTAAAAAATACATTCTTACATGAAGACTTGGAAGAAGAAGTATATATGGACTTGCNACCAGAATGTAACTTAGCTCGTGACAAGGAGAATNAAGTTTGCAAGCTCAGAAAGTCATTGTATTGGTTAAAGCAATCCCCCAGGGCATGGTTTGACAGATTCACTAAATCCATGAA
>NC_047656.1:8835073-8935370 GCF_902201215.1 Prunus dulcis | reverse complement strand
ATTGTTTATGTGGATGGCATAGTCGTAATTGGAAACGACACAGAAGAGCAATTGAAACTGNAGAAATATTTGTCTCAGGAATTTGAGATGAATGATCTAGGTGATCTGAAGTACTTTCTAGGAATTGAAGTAGCCAGGTCCACAATTGGTATATTTCTGTCTTAAAGGAAGTATGTATTAAACCTGCTCACTGAAATAGGAATGTTTGGATGCAAACTTACTGATTCACCCATCGAGATGAATCAGAAGTTATGTGAAGACATGGATCAAAAACCAACCAATAAGGAACAATACCAACGCCTTGTTGGAAGGTTGATATATTTAGATCACACAAGACCAGATATTGCATATGCTGTGAGTGTGGTTAGTCAGTTTATACATTCACCCAGTGTGTCCCATAGGAGTGCAGTTGATCGGATCTTAAGATACTTAAAGTCAGCACTTGGGAAAGGGTTAACGTTCTCAAAAAATAGAGATCTCGAAGTTGTTGGATATATAGATGCTGATTGGGTTGGCGCTGTTACTGACAAACGCTCTACTTCAGGGTACTTCACTTTTGTGTGAGGTAACCTAGTCACTTGGCGGAGTAAGAAACAAAATGTAGTTTCTTGATCTAGTGTTGAAGCAGAGTATCGAGGAATGGCTCACGAAGTTTGTGAATTACTATGGATCATAAGACTATTGACAGAATTAGGGTTCAAGCCAGAAAAGCCAATGGAGTTACATTGTGATAACAAGTCAGTCATCGATATTGCCCATAATCCAGTTCAACATGATCGAACTAAACATGTTGAGGTGGATAGACATTTTATCAAAGAAAAACTTGAGAAGAAGATCATCCGCCTACCATTCGTAAAATCAGAAGATTAGTTGGCAGATATCTTAACCAAAGCTGTTTGTGGAAGAGTATTTTATGGCTCACTTACCAAGTTGGGCATTGGTGACATATATGCACCAACTTGAGGAGGAGTGTTGACGTGAGTCTCCTAATTAATCAAGGAGATTTACTTCCTTGATTAATTAAGGGATTTACTTTCCAATTTTTTTATATAGTTGATAAATCATTGTATAATTAGGAGATACTTTCTTAATTCTTTATAGTATCTAATTCCTTGTATAGCACCCTATAAACTCTTATATATACCTCCTTATGAAGAAGAATAAAGTTAACCTAATACATTAAAACCATATTCATATTTTAGCACTGTGTTGGTCTCTAGTTGCGGCTCTCGTCGGAGGTCTTTGTGTTAATTTTAATTTTTGACTTGTTCTTTTATTATAATAGTCCAAAGTGACTTGAATTGGACTCTCTTGTTAGTCCATGACATATGTGGTGCTCTTTCCAACCCTCAGGTTTGTCCTATGAGATTGTCCTAAGAAATTTTTAACAAGGCCACTGTATTATGTCGCTCTTTGTACGTCTGTGGTTTTATGAATGAATTCTCCTTCTGAAAAAAAAAAAATTATATAAGTGCTTTCGCAACTATGTAAGCATTTATTAGTGTTTCATAGGGTTAATCATTATATGGCTTGTGGCCTTTGGGCCAAATTGGGCCGGCCTGAGCCTATGAGATCATAGCATTGCCTAACTCGATTTTTTGGTAGCTAGGTAGCACTTGGGCCAAAGGTTTCAAACCCAGGCCTAGCTCATTGCATGCCCATTTGAACCCAATTTCCAACCCCGCTCGACCTCGTCATACTATAAATAAAAGAGTTAATTATACTTTAGTACCATGTGGTTACATCCTTAAGACATATTAGTCCCTACCTTTTTCATTTTTACCATTAGATACCCCGGTCTTTTAAATTTATTACAATGTAGTTCCGCAGTTAGGGTTTCTGTCAAATCTCTCCGTTAGTTGCCTATGTGGCACTGTAGGTCCCACATATTTCACATTTTGTTAAATTTAAATTGATTTTTAAAAAAAATTAATTGCAAAAAAAGAGTAGAAAAATTCATCCCCAATTGCCCCCCTTGTGATTTTCTCTCACCCTGCCAATGAACCCAGAACCCCAGCTCGCCGATCACTCTCTTTCCATCCTCCAGACCCGTTCCCACCGTCGGCCTGCGAGATCTGACAATTTCCCTCTCCTCTCTCTCTCTCTCTCTCTCTCTCTCTCTCTCTCTCTCTCTCTCTCTCTGTGGATACAGAAGAAGTGTTTAAGAATGAATGATAATGAGAGGATGAAAGATGCTTCAAGGTCTGTATGAATACACTATTTTTCAAACTTTATTTGCCCTCACAACTTGTGTGCAAAGAGGTTAAGCAAATAAGCCATGTGGATACAATGAAGCCTAGCCTAAACTAAATGTTGTCAATGTCTTGCACAACCAAAGACAACCCCAAACACACTTTAGTATTGTAACAAGGACACTCATGATTCCTAGAGGCTAAATCTGTAGAAAATAAACTCTGGAGGTTTTACTTTGTTAAACTAGATGGAGAAGAGTTGGTATTAAACTTAGATATCTCTTGGATCTTTCTTGGACTACTTTCTTATTCTTTATTGATGTATAATCATCTCTATTTATAGAGAAATTGGTATCCATTCTAAATTGGTTTAACTCCTAATTCAAAAACTATACAACTCTTGAATTGTACCTCTTAATCAAGAGGTACCACTTCAATAAGGACACTTCTCTTCATGAAAGAATGTGTCTTTATGTTTAAATAATGTACATGAAGTGTTTCTAACGTTCATATACGTGATTCAAACATTTAGGCATCAAGAGGCACACCAAATGACTAAAGAGGTGCTTCAAAATCGCACATTATGTGTTCAAACAACNAGTCGTTTTTCCTTCGGGCGACTGGTTGTTTTATACAAAGACAAAAACTAAAGTTTCAGACACAATCGATCGCTTTATACTTTGAAATTTTTTCCAACATCTCTCTCTGTGCAAATTCAAAAATCAACAAATTGAAAAATTTTAAATTAAAAAAATGCGAACATTGTTTGCATCTATGGGTGAGTTGCAGGTGGTGTTGAAAGTTTGAAAGCAAATTGTCCCACATCGGAGGAAACAAATGGTTTTACATGCTTTATAAGCATGATACTTTTACACCAATTAAATAAGATTGGTGGGCTGATGGGATTGGTAGTAAAGGCTAATTAATCCAAGACTTGGGCCTTCAGAGAGAGAGAGAGAGATGATTCCGGTCTAGCATAGATGACCTGGCTAGTTTTAAATTTATGATGATAGATTTTTATATTCTCAAATACTAATAATTATGTGACTTTTTTTTTTTTTTTCCAAATAATTATGTGACATTTATTCACACAGATATTGCTATCAATTTCCTTGGATTTTCTTGTGCTAATTAAGGCTTTCACGCAACGCAAGTGATCGCATCAAGTTCTTAATTTAAGCCAGACAAGATCATGCCCGTTGTCTCATTGTCTAATTCCACATATAGATACATTATTGTTCATATAGCACAGACCCAAACAGATAATTTTTATTGTACATATGTGTGATTCATGAGAGCACCTGTGGCAATGTAAGCAACCGGTTAAGAGGTCCTCCTCATAAAAATCCCATTAGAAAAGTTGGTATAAATGGTTTGATTGTGACTATATGTGATTGAGTTAGCCTATCTTGCATATGCCTCTTGATCAATCCATCTGAAAATTCCAAGGGTGCCATCTGCAACACAAGACAAAATTCTGATAGAGGAAGCATGAAATTGAAAGAGACATAATTAATAGATATAAATGAAACAAACTTGAGCATCCATAGATGTAGAGAAAAAAGTTAACGTATGATTTTTTTGTTTGAAAAGAAATTATCAGCCCATTCAATAACCATTTCGCTTTCGACTTTCAATTTTTGTTTTCACTCACATTTTCTTAAGGCAGAGCTTTCATGAAAGTTCACTTTCATATTGTGGTTCCAATTTCAACATGCGTAAGCTTTAGTTCTAGCTTGTGATGGCTAAGGCTTTGACCATAATGAAACAAAACGAACCACCGTCCTGCACGCATGCGATGGACCACGCACGTGCTAGAGGACCACAGCCTACGTGTCCGGTCCAAAAACATGAAGATCATACGCAGCCCACTGCAACAACGACACAGAACACGTGTCATGATCCCATATGATCGTTGTATCGAATGCCGATTAGGATGATATTGACTAACCAGCCAGGTCCGGATTACAAGTTCTTTCGTTTTCAAGGTTTTTCTTTCAAAATTATTTTATACGCCTAATCGATTCTACTTGAAATCTCTCTCTATATATATACAGTACAATATATTTATTTCAAAGTACAAGAGAGGTAAAAAATGACTAATAAAAAGAAATGAATTTCTAACACACATGCATACACAACATATGTTACAAGAATTCGAACTTGAGACCTCTTATCTCCAAGTTAATACTCATTTTTATTGGGCAAGACTCCATTGGCATGAAAGGATGTAACTTGTTAATAATGAAGTCTATCTTCCCACAGAGAAAGAAACTAAGTTTATTCTTACTCTATTGTATTCAAATTTATATTGTACTCTTGCACCGAAAATAAAATATTAGACTAAAAATTAGTTGATAAGCATGAATATTTTTGGATTGCACTTCCAGATTCCAATTTGTTAGCGTACACGTATACATGTAAAAATAAAAAACATGTTGAATTATTGATTCGATGTATTAGCCACAATCAATCAACTAGTCCAAGTAATATTCTAGACTAGAGGCAAAAACAGTCAAATTATTGGTTTGCTCAAATCCAAAGTTGTAAAAGCAGTCAAAATGAAGATGAGCTAGTAGCTAAGCTACCATCCAAAATGCCACTCAACCCATCTTTGCCAGTACCAAAACCGCCCACCCAGCCCCTACTGTTGGACCAGTCTTTTTCGCAGCAACAATTATCAACAAAGACAAAGCAATAATAATATTATATATATATATATATCAGTCCTGATCTCTTGGACCCCTGCAGTTCAAGAGATTTATGGTCACTTACCGTTGGATGTAAATTCAACGGTTGACTTGAATCGGGTAATAATCATTTATGTCATATTGCATTTATATATATCATTTTGAACCATTGGATTAATATCCAACGGTGGGTGACCACAATCTCTTGGACTCCTGTGGTCCAAGAGATCGGGACTGATATATATATATATATAAAACCCTAATTTCCAAAAAGGATAATTAATTTAATTTAAATGCAAGTGACTTGTGGATTCATTCACGTTCGTCATTGAGCCAGAAAAGATATTGAATTGGAGATTCCCCCCAAATCATTGTATCAAGCGCCAATCACCGACTGTGCGGCCGTCATTGTTGTTTAAACTTTAATGCATAATTATTGTAAAGACAAACATATTTAGATTTGACACTCTTCTCCTAATTAACAAAAGAACTTGCATGAGAATAATACTATTTTATTATTTTCGATTAATAATATAATAATATGTGAAAAAATTATCATACATAACGTTACATGAGAATTTCTCTCCCTAATTAGGGTTCAAGCTTTGATCTATTTTTCTATCTAAGCTTATTTTATTTTATTTTATTTTTTCTTTGGTCCAACTTTTCTACGTAAAGTGGAAAGCAGAAATTTTATGTCAAAATGACAAGAATTCGGCTTTACATTGATCTTGGTGGGTGGACTGGATCCACATACTCCGTCAGTTCCAACGTGGTTTGGGCCCCACACATGGATGATTCGGACAGACATTCGGGTTTGGGTCCAGTCTGCCTGCTGCTGAGTGCGGCAGCTTCCTTTTTTGTCGAAACTGCTCAGTGTAAGCTTGTTAGGCATGCTTTCTTCTGGTGCCCTGCGTGCTGGGTGGGCAAGTGGATATGTAGATGCTGACACAGAAATCATATTTTGTATTAATATATTTTGAGTTTTGTTTTTTTGGTCTGAATGTATTTTGAAGTTTATATTTAACATAAAGAACTGTCCCATTTTATAAAGTTAATAAATCTTAAAAAAAAAACTATTGATTTTGGGTGGAAACTTTAACATCATGAAATTAAGAATTATTTAACCGATAGACTAACTAAATTTATTAGCTTAAAATTTGTTGATGGTTCATATCATCACTATAAGTCGAGCCTATCAGAGAGCACTACGTGGCCACAAGCAACCAGGTCACCCTCGTACCGACCCGACCAAATTGACCCACCGTGTAAGAACCCAAACCAAAATATCTAAAAATTTAGATTTCTTTATTCTAGCCAAAAGACGATATTGCCCTCGCATTTTTTTAAGGGGAAAATTTGACTTTTTGATCGGAAAAGAATTCGGGAATTCCGTTTGCGCCGTTGCGTAGAGCACGGCGAAAGGAGTCCGTAGACATGGAGTAGACCCGAATTGGAGTTTTAACGAGGAAATTACGATCAAAACATTGCGAAGGGCAAAATGGTAATTTGGAAAAGTCAGATTTTTAACCCCTCACTCTCTCTCTCCTCGCGACAGCTCTCTCTCTCTCCTTCCTCTCTCTCCCGTGCGTGCGACCCAGCCCCCCCCAGCCCACTTCCGATCAACACCACGGCCACCACAGAGCACGCCGATCTACGGCGTTGGTACCTTCGGCTTCCTCTCGTCGCCGCCGTCACGCCACGACCCTTCGCCGCCACTGCACCGGCCGGAGCACGCCGGAAACTGGGAGAGAACCGCCGGTTTTCACCCGAATTTCATCCCCTTCGTTCTCCCTCATTTCTACACCAAATCTTTCGAGTGAGGCACCAGGAGTCCGGCTAATCAGCAGGAGGGACCCTCAAGAGGTCCAGCTAGCTCGGACCAGCAGTGAGTGGACTTTTCTTTCTCAAAAAGATTTTATAATTATATTTTATATTTGATCTTGAATAAGTGATTTCAGCATAAATTTTATGATGCAAATACCCTTATTTTATAAAATTGGACAAGCAGCAGATTTGTGATTTTGAGACCAAATTAGTGGTTTAGTTCAGATTTATCAGAGTTCAGAATAGATCAGTTTTTATCAGAAACAGTGATTTTAGACCACCATGTACCCACCCTACAGTTGGTGATTACCCAGAATTGGACCGATGTCGACGGACGTCTGGTCCGATTTCAGTTAGTCAGTGCACTTGACTTGCCTCACGAGTTCCGGGGACGCTCGGACCGTGAGTGCCAGGATTTGCGGCTCGGCAGACTTGGTGTCCCGAGACCTGCCAGGATTGCGGCTCGGCTGACTCTGTGTCCCCGAGACCTGCCAGGATTGCGGATCAGGCTGACTACGGTCCCCTGTATCCTGCCTGAGCGACTCGAGTGACTTGGTGTCATCGAGGACCTGCCGGCGGATCAGGCTGATCATAGTCCCCTGATTTCGCCAGTTTGCGGCTCGGGTAGCCTGTGTGACGCCCGAGACCTGCCAGGGAATTGACGGTTATCAGGGGTACAATTAGGTGGCAGTTTTAAAGGATTTTAAAGCTTTTAATGCAGTTATTGTTTACTCATTTTTATTAGTAAATTCATTTGAGTTATACTGATATATCTTTGTTTAGTATGTGATTATAATCATGTTATCTATATTTATTTGAATATCTCGAGTTGATTATGATCAGATTTTAGTTCTATATTCCTATGTTTTTCAAACGGGGGTTACTATGTTCTCAAATGTTTTCACAACCATTATTTTTGTCCACTCACAATTTTAACTTGTTTTTCGCCCCCAGGCCTTAGAAGAACGAAGGAAACCACCTGGGCCATCAGCTTAGCTCCCGCCCCACCACCAAAGTGTAGGACTTCGTTGTAACTCTTTTGTTAATCCTGTAAATTTGTATAGAAATGCTCTGATATCCTGTTGAAATTAAGGAACTGAGGTTGAAATGTGTTTGTTGTATTAGTCTGGCTGTTGGTAGGATTTTTTGAGACTTTTTGACAGGTGGAAGACTTGGGATTTGATCAAAATACAGGGGAGACTCTGCCGAATTTTCGGCAGACGTCAGAAGAAAATTAACTTTTGAAAAGGGCAAAAAGGTCATTTGTGCCCGACATCTGCCAGGTGTCGGACACGCATAGGAGTCGGCTCGGTTTCCAAAGCAGAAATTGGGTCGGGTCCTGTCACACCGGGTGTCGAGAAAAGGCCTCCTAGCCGAGACTGATGGGAGATACCATGTGAACTCAAACACCGACTTGATTACTGAGATACCGTGTGACTAGAGACAGTCATTAATATTATGACACGACCAGACCCCTGTTGAGTAAATTACTCCATGCGCCTAATGTAAGAACCCAAAATAAAATATCTAAAAAGAAAGAAAATATCTAAAAAGTAAGGAAAATATCTTTTTTTGCAAAAAGACAAGTTTGCCCTCGCATATTTTAATGGGGGAAAATTTGACTTTTTAATCGAGAAAGAATTTGGGAATTTCGCTTACGCCATTGCGTAGAGCGCGGCGAAACGAGTCCGTAGACACGGAGTAGACCCGAATCGGAGCCATAACGAAGAAGATATGGTCTAAAAATCGCGAAGGCCAAAAAGTCAGACTTTTTATACCCCTCTCTCTCTCTCCCGTCACTTCTCTCTCTTCCCTCTCTCTCCCTCGCGTCGCACCCATGCCTTGCGCCCGTTCGACTTCCAGGCGACGGCCCGGCCACCACAGGCCGAGTCGATCTTCGCCGTGGGTACCTACGGGTCCATCTCCGTGTCGCCGTCAAGACCTGACCGACCTCCACCCCGGGGCCGCCCTGAGTTGGCCGGAAAACCATGTTTTCCGACGGAGGTTCCTTCGAAGCCACCCGAACTTCCAGCTCAAAATTCTCCTTCGTTTCTCCACCAAATCGATCGAGTAAGGCACCAGGAGCCCGACAAGACACAGAAGAGAACTTCAAGAGGTCCAACTAGCTCGGACCATCAGTGAGTGGACTTCCTTTCATAAATTATTTTATATAAATATGTTATATAGAGGATTTCTATAAGTAAGATTTCATAAGTGATTTTATATAGATTTTATCTAAATGAGTTTTATAAAGGAGTTTATTTGAATAAATTTATTTATTTGATCTTGAGTAAACCTGATTGTGGTTTGAACATGAGTAGTACAGTAATAGTTTTAAATCTGTGCTGCTTATTTACCAGTTATAGAAACAGAGTTTGAGATTGGAATCAGTTGAAATAGCAGCACAATTTGAGATTTCAGTTATTAATCAGATTTTCTTTTTCTAAAGGAATTTATTTTAAACCCACCTCGTACCCATTTTCTTTGGTGATTACCCAGAGTTGGGCCGATGTCTACGGACATCCGTCCCGATTTCAGTTTATGTCAGTGCACTCGACTTTGCCTCACGAGTTTCGGGGACGCTCGGACCATGAGTGCCAGGATTTGCGGCTCGGCAGACTTGGTGTCCCGAGACCTGCCAGGATTGCGGCTCGGCTGACTCTGTGTCCCCGAGACCTGCCAGGATTGCGGATCAGGCTGACTACGGTCCCCTGCATCCTGCCAGAGCGACTCGAGCTGACTTGGTGTCATCGAGGAATCTGCCGGCGGGACAGGCTGATCATAGTCCCCTGATTTCGCCAGTTTGCGGCTCGGGTAGACTGCGTGGCGCCCGAGACCTGCCAGGGAATTGACGGATATGACAGGGGTACAAATAGGTGGTATTTTCAAAGGATTTTGAGTTTTCTTTTATTCAAGGATGACTTTCAGTTATTTTATATCGGTTTTTTAGTATTTGCACATTTATATCTTTATATCTTTATTCGGTTATACTAGTTCTTTGATTTCTCCAGGCAGTGATGTCTTTATATATTTGATCGATTATGTAAGTTTATTCATCAGCATACTGATTCATGCTTATAGAATTTATTATATTGAAATATAGTTAAATTATCGATATCTATATATATATATATCCTTAGTTATTTCAAAACGGGGGTATTATATTCTGGCTTGTTTTTAAGAATTTTATTTTGTCCACTCACAGTTTAAAACTTGTTTTTCGCCCCCAGGTCGTAGAAGTGCACAGGATCCACCACCGGGCCACTCATAGCCTCCGCGCTTCAAAGTCAGGTAGAGTTTATAGAAAAATCCCTGAAAACCCCGTGAACTTTAGAAAATTGCTCTGATATCGAGTTTTAGTGGAAAAACTGAAATTGGCAAATATTGGTTTATCCTATTCTGGCAGTTGGTGTGGATTTGTTGAATATTTAACAGGTGAAAAGTTTTGGGATTGGTCAAAATACAGGGGAGACTCTGCCGAATTTTCGGCAGAAGTCTAAAGGAATTTTAAAGGGAAGTTGACGTAAGAAGGGTAAAAAGGTCCCTTGTGCCCGACATTCCCCAGGTGTCGAACACGCACAGGACTTGGCTCGAATTCCAAAGTGGAAATTGGGTCGGGTCCTGTCACCTAATGCCAATCTGGTGATGGAGAGGGATCATTTAATGTGCTTCACATCCAAAGCCAGGTGTCGCCTTACCACTTGATCCCTGATAAATAGTCTGGTGATGGAAAGGAATCAGTTAATGTGCTTCACATACAAAGCCATGTGTCACCTTGCCACTGGATCCCTAATAACCAGCATGGTGATAAAGAGGGACAATTTAATGCATTTCAATCCCTCCATTGGGAAAAGAGAGAGATAGGAAGACTGAAGGAGAGACAATCTCTCATTCTCCCTCTTATAAATACTCTTCACCTGTATTAGGATGAATGTAATAAATATTCTCATCTAAAAACTCTTCATCCTTCTCTCCACTTTAAAGACCACTTCTAACTTAGCCATCGGAGGGGGTTTAATTGGAATCCATCCAGTTTACCCATGTTCTGATAATCACTTGAAGTGTGGAGGTCATCTCCAAAGAGCAGCTTAACCACACGATCTAGGATAAGTCCTAACCTTGACCTCAGTTAGGGTTGCAAGCACAATGTGAGGGATACCCAATTAACAAAATCTAAAGGATTTTTTTTTTCACTTACAATTTTTATAGTGTTTTTAGAAATAAAAGTATACATTAAATTATATTAATCTCACTAGTTAATTGTAAAGGGTGATTTGATGACCGTTAACATGAATATTGACGACAAGAGGAAATATTGGGAGAAAATAGTAAAAATTCGACAGTTAAAGTTTTGAGTGTTTATTAAGGGATTATTTTTCTTAACTAAACAAATAAATTAAATATAAGATGGTTATAATAGACTTACAAAGATGAATTGATAATGATGGGTTACTAGGCTACATTTGGATGGACTACTAAGTTTTTATGGAGTGAATCATATTAAAAGGCTACTTGGCTAGAACCCATAATCACTTTATTGCTAGTTCCGCCAATGATCCACGTATTGAGCTCAACGTCCACACAAGGAACTAGGTTCACCTCCCAATATACTTAATTAAGTAGATGTCGTTTTGGCAACAATTTTGAATCGGCTTTTGTATTAATTCATGCCAGATTTGTTAGTGGATTGGGAATCTAAGCAGCACAATAAGCAAGCACATATTCTTTTGTATTAATAATGAGAATCTTATCATATTTGTAGTCCTTCGTTTGAAGATCATAGTGACTTCCTTATTCATTACTTAACTATATATACACAAACACAATGGATTGACTAACAAAATTATGGAAAAAGGAACATATTAGATGAGAACAAATTAGCCAAATGGCTGGTTCTGATTAAAAAAAAAGAATTTCATTGTTTTCTTTTTAAGGGATGCAGAAAATATTCTATTATGTGAGGTTATTACATTGCATATCTCCTTTTCCCCTCCTAACATTGTGAGGTTATATAATGAGAACATTTACAAAGAATCTTTTTAGGGTCTAGTGTAAAAGGGGTGAAAATAGAATTACCTAAATGGTAGCTATAGACTAGTAATTAATTTGATGACACGGGCGGAGCCACACTTCAACCTAGTATGAAGTGGCTGTATTAAATTTTAGTAATTTTTTTATAGTCGAAGATTGAAAAGGAGAACGAGAAATGTCATTCGGATTTAAATTTAAGACCACTAATCTAGAGGCAAATACTCTTACTAATGTTCCCTCCCAAAAGTAATAAATCTGTATTATTGTCCCCATAAGAAACGAAAGCTAGTTCTTTCGCTGTTTGCTTTTTAGGAAAGTGATTTTGCTTTCAGGATAAAATCGTAACACAATTGTACAAATAGAAACCTACAAAAAATAAATTATACTTCACATGTTAGGAGACCAATCGAAAAGGCTGGACAAAGGTCGGTGATGACTCATGAAACGTATCATATGACAGTAATTTTGTCTCGTGACTTTTGCCTTCTCAAAATGCCAACAGTTACGCCAAAAGCACTCTTTGATATTTTCAGACAAAAATTTGACAACGTGAATTTTTGTACACTTGCGGTTGCAGTTGGGCGGTGATAAAAGAAAGACAAATGTGACCACAAATTCTAAAGCCGGTAATCAAGTTGGTATTAACTTTCAAATTAGTCCAATAATGAAGTTGATTGAAAGAAACACCATATTTTATTATGTGTTTCGTGAAAAATGGGTTTATGTCCATATTATATCTATAGAACATGAGGTGGCCTTGCCCTAACTTTTGCTAAATCATAATGGCCAAAAAGTTGGCACCATTATAAATGGCATCAAATCATTCAGATTCCAGAACATAAAAACAAAAATCACAAACCATTTTGTACATAAAAATTTGTTTGAAACAAGGATAATATTGTTTTGTTATCCTCAACTAATTATAGATTGTCACGTAAAAAAGTTATCACGCGTGATATGTCGTGATTAACCGAATACAGTAAAATAGTAGTATTCCCATTCACACTAATATTTCTCCATTTTGTAACATCCGGAGCAGATAAAAAATGCACTGTGGGCGGGCAATGAGTGAGTCAGGAGCCATATTTGGCTTTGTTAAAGAAAGGATGATATTAAATTACTTTTTCTCAACTAGGACTTTCCCATAACACAAAAATATCTATATTGTTTTAAAAAATAACATCATCCACACATATTATATTGTTACGTTGTCAATCAATCAATTGCTCAAATGTATAATCACGTATAAACAAAAAGGTTAAATATTTTAAATTAAATTTAAAACACTCGAACTTGCAATTTGCTCTGTATTTTGTATCATTTCGGAATACCAAATTATCAATTATTGACAATTAAAACATAGTTTTTAGTGTACAAAGTTCGAGTCACTCATCCCTCGCTCGAAAAAACAAATATAAAGAAATGTTTCTTAGCAAACTGTCTAGCAATATAACAATTTTATGTTGTCCAAAACCTGAATTTGTGGTACACATTTATAGAGATGACGTCTTTCTTCAAATAAACTATTGGAAATCACAATCGAAATTCATAAGAGGAGAACGTAACTAGTGCACAAAAAAAATATCCAACGATAGTATCCCACGTGGCAGCATCTGGAAGCATCGAGGAAGGAACTTGCTCGAAATTTAACGCAGCCCAAGTCATATATAAATCCACCATCCTCTGGTTTGGAAACTCACGTTCTGTGTGTAAAAGCAGCAAACACAAACGATCAGTGAGAGCATTGCATTCAAGAGCATTCCTTTGCTTGGTGCACTTGTTCTTCTCTCTGGGTTTTGGTTTTCCAAACCCTCACTTTCATTTCATCTCTCTGTCCATTTCTAGAGGCTTAACAAAGCTCTGTGCTTGAATTCCTTGGGCAGCCAGAGACTTTTTTACCTTTTCTGGTGAGTGCTTGGGGTTTTCTGGAATTGTTTGAGCTTTGATTGTGAAGTCGGTGGTGTGAGCTGTTTTTTAGCTCTTTGTTTACTTCTTCATGAAGCTCGAGATGCCTTCAATGGCTTCTAATGATAAATTAGCCGTGAATTGAGCTTAGGCTCTGTGAATTTCATACTTGAACTTTGATTAAAATCCTGAAGCTCCTGTTTTATTCTGTTAGTCAGTTTCATATGATTGTTCTGAATTTTTGGGGGTTTTCAGACCAAAAAGTTTCAAGCTTTCAGCGAAAGTTAAAGGCTGGGAAAGGACACAGGCCCACACCTTGTGGACCAAACTTGATGGTGATTCAAAACCCTCAAGTTATTTCCCTTTTTGCCTTTTGGGTTTTTGTTTTCTTTCTGTAGCAATTTTCCTCAAGCAGCCTCAATTTTTCGAAATTACCAAATAAACCCTGTGCGCCAACATGCATTTCACCTGGGTTCTTAAAATTTTCCATTGATGGTATATTTTTGCTGCCAAAAATTATGGCTTTTTATTTATTTTTTTATAAAACCCATGGATAAATATGAAATTGATGTAGTTGATAATTGTAAACATGCTCCAGAATTCTCTATCTGATCCAAGGTGAATTTTGATGAATTTGTGTTTTATGTTGTGAGACAGTAGTTTCGCAGTCATCAACCATGACGGTCATCCCACAGATTTCAATCAACGATGGGAACTTGGTGGTTCAGGGAAAGACCATTTTTACTGGAGTTCCAGACAACATCGTGCTTACACCAGGGACTGGTGTGGGGCTCGTTGCTGGTGCTTTCATTGGTGCCACTGCCGCTCAAAGCAAAAGCCTTCACACCTTCCCCATTGGTGTTTTAGAGTAAGCAGTTTCAGTATCTCTTGTGTTTTTGGTTGTCAAAATCAATATGTCAAAGTTTAAATCTTTTAGCTTTAGCCGTAGATGGTGATTGAGTAATGGTGCAATGATTGCTATGCTTAGAATTTCACATTTTCAAATATGGTAGTAATTACTGTCGTTATTATGATGCATAGGGGTCTCCGTTTCATGTGCTGTTTCCGGTTCAAGTTATGGTGGATGACTCAGAGGATGGGGACAAGTGGGAAAGATGTTCCATTGGAGACCCAATTCATGCTTGTTGAAAGCAAAGGTGATGGCGAAGGAGGTGATGAAGATGATTCTTCTTCCCCTACCATCTACACCGTCTTCCTGCCTCTGCTTGAAGGCCTCTTCCGTTCTGTTCTGCAAGGCAACGAGAGGAATGAAGTCGAGGTTTGCCTCGAGAGTGGTGAGTAGGTTATGGCAATAAAACAAGTATCTGGTGTAGGCTATTTACACCTTCCCTGCCTGTCATTCCATTATATAAGGCCATGTCTTCCTGTTAATCAGTCCCATCCCGCCAGCCAATAATGAAGGAGATGAACAATCTGAAAATGTGGGGTGGAGCTGTCATTAATGCGAACACAGTCAGGCTGGAGAAACCACCCACAATGAATATCATTCAAATGAATCAAATAATTGGAGTTTAAAGGATTTGGGAAAAGAAAAAAAATACAAAATTCGAGTTCGAAGGAACCGAAAACAACGTGTTTCTTGTGGTGTGTGATTGGTTTTGCAGGAGATTCTGCTGTTCAGACCAATCAGGGCCAGTGCCTTGTTTACATCCATGCTGGAACCAATCCATTTGAGGTTATCACACAGGCTGTAAAGTAAGTCCTGAATTTTCATTCTAATAATTTATCGTCATCATTGTAGATCTGCAATTAAATCTGTAATTTTGTTTTGCTAATATGATTATGTTATTGCTAGAAAAGGTAAATAGTTTGGTTTTGATTAGGATGATGTCTTTGCATGTATTTTGGTAACTGACTCCTCTGTTTTCAATTTCATTAAACAGGGCTGTGGAAAAACACATGAAAACTTTTGTTCACCGTGAGAAGAAAAAGGTAAGACCACAACACTTTTTGTCTTCTTCTGTAATTGGTGTTCTACAATTTGAATGGCGCATCACAACCGTTTCTTGAATGAATCTAATATCTGTTCTCTTGGTTGCATGCAGTTGCCTTCTTTTCTTGACTGGTTTGGCTGGTGTACATGGGATGCCTTTTACACTGATGTCACAGCCGAGGGTGTGGAGCAAGGCCTTAAAAGGTAATAAGAAACAATATCATATTTAACTTGCTATTTACTCTAACTTGAATTTGTAAGCAGCTTTATTTAATTACTATGTTGTGTTGTGGAATCATTGCAGCTTATCCAAGGGTGGGACGCCTCCGCGATTCCTTATTGTTGATGATGGCTGGCAACAGATTGAAAATAAAGACAAGGATACTGATGCTGTTGTACAAGAAGGAGCACAGTAATGCTTCTGTCTTCTTTCTCAATTTCAAATGGTTACTCTTTTATCAGTTTTGATAATGTTCACTTTCCATGTGCATGATTGGAATGGATAAATTAGAAGGATCTTCCTTTGTCGTCACGCAATCATGCATTTTTTCTCCGGACATTGCTGTTGGGTCTATCGACTTAAAGTAGTTGGTTAGTTAATGCGAGTACGCTAATTGCAGGTTTGCAAGTAGGCTGACTGGAATAAAAGAGAATGAAAAATTCCAAAAGAATGGCCACCACAGTGAGCAAGTCTCCGGTCTGAAACACGTTGTGGATGAAGCCAAGCAGCATCAAAATGTGAAGTAAGTTGCCCGGAACTCCCTGCCGTTCTTTTATAATGGTTTTACATAGAATTTGTTTATCTACTTCAGACACATAGCAAGATATTGCTGGGATTTAAAAATCCATGATTTCGTATCCTTAAAAATGGTAGGTCAGAGTAGAGATCTCCTGGAGAAATATTTATTACGATATTCAGAGTTATAACATGAAAATGGGTACTTATTGGGAAATTAATTACAGATATGTGTGATGTTGAAGAGTTTATGATCAGAATAAATGTTGAATGGGGACAAAGGGCCTTTTCTTCTAGTTAATAAATTGATGGGTTTAGTTTGAATAAAATCTCACTATCAGTAGCAAACAAGGAAAAAAATTGAATATTGTGGGATGCTAGATTATGTATTCTGCTTGACATTTGCTGATGTTCGTCCATGGTAAGATTTTATTTATTTATTGAAAAAAAAAGAAGATTTATGTAGGAAGTATTGTTACTCATTAGCTGAATTTGTGACTTGCTGCGCAGATTTGTGTATGTATGGCATGCTCTAGCTGGTTACTGGGGTGGTGTGAAACCAGCTGCTACTGGCATGGAACACTATGACACTGCTTTGGCATACCCAGTGTCGTCCCCTGGTGTAACGGGAAACCAACCAGACATAGTTATGGACAGCTTATCTGTTCACGGCCTTGGTCTGGTACATCCCAAGAAAGTTTTCAATTTCTACAATGAGCTTCATGCCTACTTGGCTTCTTGTGGTGTGGATGGAGTTAAGGTTGATGTCCAAAACATCATTGAGACTCTTGGGTCTGGTCATGGTGGTAGAGTTTCGTTGACCCGCAGCTACCACCAGGCACTTGAGGCTTCGGTTGCTCGAAACTTTCCTGACAATGGATGTATCTCTTGCATGTGTCATAACACTGATGGGCTCTACAGTTCCAAGCAGACTGCTGTGGTGAGAGCTTCTGATGACTTCTACCCCCGGGATCCTGCTTCTCACACAATTCATATATCTTCTGTTGCTTATAACACCCTTTTCCTTGGAGAATTCATGCAACCTGATTGGGATATGTTTCATGTAAGTAAATAATGAGGTATTTTATGTCTCATTTTGTTATCTCAATATGCTTTGGCACTGTCTGATTTTTCTCGATGTTGATGTGTGGAAGGCTAGTAAGCAGCCATTTCCTTGAAGTACATGCTTATTAAATTTACATTCATGTTGTAATTGTAAAAAGTAGTTTACTATTGCACACTAGTCTACGTTAGTTGGTGGAGGCTTGAAACATCAATATTCATGTTTGTTCAAGATTTACAATTGCAATTTATTTGGTTATTTGCAATGTTCTGTGATGTTGAGACTCAATGTCATTTATTTGGAAGAAGGGCAGATAAACTTGTTGCTATTATCATTTGGCATAACATGTTTTATTGATGAAAGAATCTTTTCTTTTGCAGAGTTTACATTCAGCTGCAGAGTATCACGGTGCAGCTCGTGCTGTTGGTGGATGTGCAATCTATGTCAGGTAATGCTATGCACCAAACAAATTTATTCTATAGGCACTTCATGGAAGTATGAGTTCTAATGCATAATTTTGGGTATTTCTCTTAACAGTGATAAGCCAGGCAACCACAACTTTGATCTTTTGAGGAAGCTGGTCCTCCCTGATGGATCTGTCCTCCGTGCCCAATTACCTGGCAGGCCGACCCGTGATTGTCTCTTTGCTGATCCAGCAAGAGATGGAACCAGGTTTGTTCTGTTCCCTCTATATGCTTTCCAAGTTATATGGTTTTTAAAATTTAGATCTCTATAAGTAATGCTTGTGTAAATAATTTTCTTTGCAGCTTGCTCAAAATTTGGAATGTCAACAAATGCTCTGGTGTGGTTGGTGTGTTTAACTGTCAAGGTGCAGGTTGGTGCAAGATTATAAAGAAGACTCGCATTCATGATGAGTCTCCTAGTACCCTCACTGCTTCTGTCCGTGCCACCGATGTTGATGTCATTGCTCAAGTTGCTGGTGCTGATTGGAATGGAGAAACAGTAGTTTATGCTCATAAATCAGGTACCAACAGTCAGGAAGCAATTCTCTAGTAGCTTGTCAATATGATGTAATAGCAAAACTCATGGGAACAAATCTGCCTACCTTTATTATAACTTGTAACATTTTCTCCACTACTTACTGGTCTTCAGCTTTCTGTCATTATGAACCGTTATTGACTGTCAATAGGAACAAAATGATATAATTGCAAAACTCATAAGAACAAATCTACCTACCTTTATTATAAATTGTAGTCAGCTTTCTAACATTATGAACCATTATTGACTGTCAGGTGAGGTAATTCGGTTGCCAAAAGGTGGTTCGGTCCCTGTGAGTCTTAATGTTCTGGAGTATGAGCTTTTCCATTTCTGTCCTCTCAAGGTTGGTCATCTATAGTCGCTATTGTTTATTAGATGCTGAAATTCCGATTGTTGCTAAGGGTTTACTAAATGATATGGATTTGTCTCTTGCAGGAGATCACATCCAACATCTCATTTGCGCCAATAGGCCTACTTGACATGTTCAATGTCAGTGCTGCTGTGGAGCAGGTAGAAATCCATTTGGCTTCTGACAAGAAACCAGAGCTTTCCAATGGGGAAGATATCACTTCTCTCTGCGAGAATGGATCTCCAACTTCGACAATTGGTCTCAAAACCAGAGGATGTGGAAGATTTGGAGCGTACCTTTCCCAGCGTCCACTGAAGTGCACTGTTGACAATGCTGAGACTGACTTCGAATATGATTCTGCAACTGGATTAATGACCATTACCATCCCAGTTCCAGACGAAGAGATGTACAGATGGTCAGTAGAGATCCAAGTTTAAGTAGTCCAATACTAAGAATTTAGTTAACATTGTCACTCTGGTTGATGCGGCTGTTTTGCAAGCTGGAGGGAGAGGCCTAACTTGGGAAATAAGTAGTAGAGTAGCTAATGTTGTAGTGTTCTGGTTTCTCTGTAATAAAGGTTCCACTCCGCATCCTGTTCCTTTAGTGATGTTGCTGAGAACTAGAGTTGACCAATGTTGTAGTGTTCTGGTTTCTCCGTAATAAAAGTATCTATCTTTGTTACTCAGCATCATCCTCTTCCATTTTTTTAATGTCCTGTGCAAATGTGCTAGGAAAGATTCTTAGTACTATTCAGTTCTATACAACCATGAGTCTACTTCTTGAGAAAATTTCAGTAGGGCTTATTTATGTCACTTCATGAGCGAGTACAGTCCAGTTAAAAGTTGACATGCATAACTGCCGTCAAGACAAGGAGTCTCACTGAAGATTTTCTTCTCTCTCACATCACATGAGAACCCTACAAAGAAATGTAGATGATAAATCATATCATACCATATGCAACCACGTAATCATTACCTCATTTAATCATTGTCATCTTATACTTTGCTTAATTACCTTATTTAAGTCGCCAACATGATGCGGGTTTAGAAGATCTTTTGTTCCACTCCATCATGACTAACTAAGAAATAAAATTAATAATATGACAACCAGCTAATGTATACGACTCTCTAACACCACTTTGCTTTCAATGTTTTCGTTCTGATGCATAGTTTCCTCCAAATTTTACATCCTGATGTTACGCCGCGAGTTGTATCAAAAACTAATTATCGAGCACTTAAATGATACGTAAGAATGTGTAGGAATTTTTTTTATAAAAAAAAAAAACAGATAAAGAGATTAGAAATAATATCGGCGACGAATCGTTAAATCATACATATTAAAATTAATTTTATGTAAAATTTAAAGAAAAAATTACTAAACCAAATACAAGTAGTCGAAGAAAGATGCCCCTACTTTGCTAGAAAATCAGCTACCACGTTAGATTATCGAAATTATTTATATCTCCTGGCAATCTTTGATTTCAAATATAACACATCTATTAGAAATCTAAAGAGAGTTACTCTCCGTTTGGTTCACGGAACGAATTTGAGGGGAAATCATTCCCATGTCATTTCCCAAGGAATGAGAAATGAAAGATTCATCTCCCACATTTGGTAATACTGGAAAAGTAATCTGGAGATATCACTTTATTTCTTTTCCCATGTTTGTTTTGAATAGGAATGAAAAATAAAGTTTGTATAAATTTTAAATTATACCCATATTAAATCAAATAAAAAAACAAAGAATGCATTTAATGATATATTGTAATTCTAAATTGTTTATGGGGACAAAATGGTCATGAAAAATATTTATTTAATATTGGCTCATTTTCCCAAACTTTCCCATAAAGAGGGAAAACAAAACCCAAGTTGGGAGGATGACTTCATTTTCCCCTCTACTTTCCCATGGGCCAGACAATGATTTTCCATACCTGAACTTACTGAACATCGGAAACTAATTTATTTCTCATCCCCAAATCTTCTTTCTCATGAACCGAACGGGAAGAAAAAAAAGAAAAACTATATGGCGTAGTCCACACATGATATGGATGAATACTTCCGATGTTTTAGTATGATTGGAACACGCCATTTATTATATATGCTAGTCAAATTATTAATCATTACAAACAACTAGAGAGAGATGTTTGCACGCTATGGAATTCTTCGCATTGCATCATGAAGTTTCCTCCTAATTTCTCACTCCAAAAGAATAAAAATCATGACATTGTGATATTCCAAACAATATAAGGCTTTTTTGAGATTGCTTTTCTAGTTGGCACTTCTGATCATAAGCACTTTTTATAAAAGCGCTTTTATTATAAATATGTTGAATTTTCATAAGGAATTCAAGTGCTTCTTAGAAATGCACTTGTGTGTGCTTCTTGAATAAGCACATAGCAGGTGCTTCTTCAAAAAGCGCTTCTACGACCAAGAAGCACTTCTGAACTGAATCAAAGCGCTTCCATTTGTAACTGTGTTGCATCCTTCAATCCTAAAAATAAAAATGGTGACACAACCCATCATCTCCACCCCTTAGGTCACACTATAAATTTCTCCTATTAACAATTTGATAACATAATATGTTAGATTGTATGTAAAAAGAAATTTCTATATGTAGCCGCGGAATAACAGACATAACTTTAAGTCCACATTGGAGTATATAATCTCACTATATTGAAGGATTTTCACTGCAAGACAATAGCAAAGTAGGAAACCAGTTAGCGACTTATTTGTGGGCCATAAACAGACAAACATAGTGTGTTTTCCGATTACCACTCAAGTGATATAATCTTACCAATAATGGTAGCTATATAGAATCAAACGATAAAACAGGAGGTTAGAGAACGCTACGTACTTAGTGTATACATAAAAAAAAAAATTATTATTAGAACAACGTGTTCTTCCTCTAGAGTTACTAAGTTTGTTGCCAAACTATTCGGATTATTGAGTAGGTGAATTCTTGTTGACACGTGTACTTAGATTAACAATCCAACAACGCACTATGCGAGATAATTGGGAAAAGAACATAACATAATCATATACATTGTCTATGCATACAGTCTTTTTAAATGATAATACTAATTGTGTGGGTATTATAGAAAGGAATGACATGTAATGACCAAGAGATTAAATCACATTTTCATGTGACGCATCAAGAAGTTGATGGGGCACCAACAAGTAATGAGGGCTTCTCAGTCTGTCTCTATAAATATCGAATCTCACCATCCCATTCTTCTCACCAATCCATAAATTTTAGCTCAAATATCCCATGAACATCCATTTTGCATGCTTCTTATATAATAGAAGAAAACGATGTCTCCTCAAGAAATTGATTTAATCCCATTCTTTTTCATCATCCTCTCTTTTGTTTCCTGCAGTTTACAAGACATCCCACTGAACAAGTATGTTGAGGAAGCATCTCAATTCGGTTCCCAAGCTTATCCTTCATACTTCGACATGATCGATGATGGCGGTAACTTCTCCAAAGACTTGATCAAGCAAAGTTCAGATGTCCTAAGTTTGAAGAGCTTCGATAAAGTGGATGGCACTTCAGCGTCGGTAAATGTCAATGATTTTGGAGCTGTGGGTGATGGAGAAACTGATGACACAGAGGTGATATTCTTCTTAAACCAAAGTGGTGGTTATTTTGTGGCTTCCACGAGGGTACTATATCTTGTATTTTGCTTTCTGATGTGTAGTATTATTATTTGTTCAAGAATGTCAAGTTTCAGATGTAAAAGTTGGCAAAATAAAGACAACATATAATGAGTGGTTTACTACATCGATGCCTTCCATATAAAACCTCACACATGCCGGATTATACATGTGGTTCAGTTATCAATAGTTTGATAATAGTGGGCCGCTAGTCTGTCCCTCTGAAATCTTTACACTATTGTAGTGACAACTTGTATTTTACAGTTTATTTCTTTTATATATCTTGGTGTTGTATGCTTAATTATATAGTTCTTTCAGGCGTTTGCGAAGGCTTGGAAGGTAGCTTGTTCATCTAATGATGAAGCTGTTCTGGTGGTGCCTGAGAAGATCTATCACCTTAAACCAATTCGATTTTCAGGCCCTTGCAAATCTGAAGTTACGGTTCAGGTGAGCTATAGAAAGGAAGGCTATAGCTAGCTAACTATGCTTGAATTAATATACTCTAAACTATTCTTGTGTGAACAAAAATAAAGATTATGGGAAAATTTTCAGATTCTTGGAACCTTAAAAGCTTCTGATAATCGACTGGACTTCAGCCAAGATGGTAGACACTGGCTTGTCTTTGACACCGTCCGAAATTTATTGGTTGAAGGTGGTGGAATCATCAACGGCAATGGGGAACAATGGTGGCAAAACTCATGCAAAATCAATAAATCTAAGGTATATTAGTATAATTTAAATGCTGTTTTCAGATACTTATACTTGGTTTAATAAAATATATGCTGACTTAATGTGTTCCAATCCAATATTGATTTGCAGCCCTGCAAGGACGCACCAACGGTATGTATGTTCATTTCCTAGCCCCACACATATATTTACAAACAAACTGTTATTTTAAAGAAATTATTGAGTCAACGGGTCTAACCTAGTGGAAAAGGGCATTGACTTGCAGATTAGAAGTCTCAGGTTCGAATCCCTATGACATCATAATTGTGTGTATGTGTGTGTGTGAAATCTCCCTCTCCTCTAGTTTAGACTATCGCTTGTACTAAAAAAAATTGAGATTTTTCAGGAAATTATTTTAAAGAAATTATTGAGATTATAGGATAACAAGGTCCTAAATATTTTTATGGGTTACTTTGACTCATTATAAATATTTTGGCTGCAGGCACTCATCTTTCAGAAGTGCAAGAATTTGAGGGTGAATAACATGAACATACAAGATGCGCAACAAATTCATTTGTCTTTCCAGAAGTGCATGAACGTTCAAGCTTCCAATCTCTCAATAATTGCACCAGAGAAAAGCCCCAATACTGATGGAATTCATGTCACAGATACGCAAAACATACTCATCACAAACTCTGTTATAGCCACAGGTGCACTTCACATTAAACCAAACAAAAATAAAATTTTCTAATTACTGCAACCCTTCAATCATCCTAACATATAGATATATACCATATTGTTAACTAAGGTGATGATTGTCTTTCAATTGTAAATGGATGCGAAAAGGTGCAAGCCACGAACATTACCTGTGGACCAGGTCATGGAATCAGGTATAATTTTGAACCCCTATTTTCTGAGTAAATTTTCGGGTTGAATTCAGATTGACAGTCTAAAAACGTAACATATGACAGCCCTGACTGGCAAGAGGATATTTTCATGATGTTATCTATGTACTTGAATAGTAATGCTTGTCCAAATTTTTCATGGTGACCTCAGTATTGGAAGCTTGGGATCTGGAAATTCAAAAGCTTATGTTTCAGAAATTACAGTGAATGGAGCTATACTTTCTGGAACCACAAATGGGGTTAGGATTAAGACATGGCAGGTATATAGAGTTTCAAATTAACTTAATTATAAGTACTGAATGAGTTTGAGTACGAAAAACCATGGAACAACCAACAATGTTATATTCAGGGAGGATCCGGAAGTGCAAGCAACATCACATTTGAGAACATTGAAATGCACAATGTTTCCAACCCGATAATTATCGACCAAAACTACTGCGACAACAGAAAGAAACCTTGCAAAGAACAGGTAATTAATCAAACTACCAGAAGATTAATTACACCAACTTCATCACTTGATTAGGCTCTTGATTAATAATTATCTATTGATTCAATGATCACAGAGATCAGCAGTGCAAGTGGAAAATGTGGTGTACAAGAACATTAGTGGAACAAGTGCTTCGGATGTTGCGATAAAATTCGATTGCAGCAAGAGCTTCCCTTGTAAGGGGATTGTGTTGCAAGGTATTAATCTCCAGCGCGAAGGAGGGAAAGCAGCTAAAGCATCATGCAACCATGTCAATGTGAATAGCATAGGAGATGTTTCTCCACTTTGCCATTATAGTTAGAACAAGGGCAATATATACAAGATTTGCCAATATAAAAATAATATGATATGACATCTTCTATTCAAAATTGTTGTGCCCCGGTCGTATTTATTTATTGTCAAGCAAAAGAAAAAGTCATTCCTAATTATTTAACCACCCACACTTACGTAGTCTATTTCATTTTATTTTATTTTTTACATAATACAAGTAATAGTTTAAATTATAAGGGGGCACACACTATCAAGGTGTCATGAGGAATTTGAAGTTGAGATTATTGATCTGCAAGTCAAAATCCTTTTCCACTCGGTTAGACCTCGTTGGCGAGTAGTATTTATTACAAAAAAAATAAAAAAAATAAAAAAAGTCGGCATAATTATTGTACACATCCACTGAATGAGTGTTGTCAATTTCACTCCCCTCATTATTTCCCCATTCAATGCTTATAATTAATCTTAATTGCACATTTATCTCGTATGAAATTACTTAAAAGAACAACTTAAGCTTTAAACATAATAAATAAAATACTGAATGAAATATCAGCTGTGTACAAAATTGTTCCCACCGTTGACTACTGTATGTGATCGGCAAGCAAAAGTGTGGTTTGTATTTGAAGGCACATTTGCAGTCAATTGATTCATACCCTCTGTATTCACCTTATCGAAAAAACCATGGCTGATGTTGCCTTTGAGTTGGCAAGCAAACTCATTGAAAAGCTAAGCTCCATTGCCTACGATGAGATTTGCTTGGTATGGGGCGTCAAAGCAGACCTGCAGAAGCTGGGGCGCACCATGTCAGCCATCAAAGCTGTGCTCTTGGACGCTGAAGAGAAGCAAGCACATAACAAGGAGCTACGCAGTTGGCTACGACAACTTAAAGATGAGTTTCTTGATGCCGAGGATTTGTTGGATCGCCTTCTAATCCATTGGCGTTCCGTTTAAAAGCAGGTCATCAGATCAAGGGGATTAGGGAGAGGTTAGATGAGTTAAAGCTAATAAGGCTATATTTGATCTTCTCTCTATCTATTGACCATCATGGAAGAAATCATGATGATCATCATAGTAGTGTAAAGAACATGATGATGAGAGAGAACATGACCCACTCCTTTGTTCGTCCTTCGGAGGTTATTGGTAGAGACTCTGAGAAAAAAGAAATTGTTGATCTTCTGCTGCAACAAGGTGATAACCGAAGTGGCAACAATAAGAATGTTTTTGTCATTCCAATAGTGGGAATTCGAGGTTTGGGGAAGACCACACTAGCCAAATTGCTATACAATGATGAAAGGGTTGTTAGGAACTTTGAATTGAGGACGTGGGTGTATGTTTCAGTAGAATTTGATATTATTAGACTAACAAAAGAGATTCTTTGTTCTGCATTAGATACAGAAATCAGTGATAAGTTGTCTATAGATCAATTGCAAGGAAAGCTACGCGACGCTTTGAAGGATAAGAAATTTTTGCTTGTCTTGGATGATGTGTGGATTGACGATCGTGTAAAATGGAGTGAGTTCAGAGATGTATTGATAGAGGGAGCCAAATTAGGAAGTAAAATTTTAGTGACGACGCGTAATATCTCAGTTGCTTCAGTCATGGGCACAGTTCGAACATACATTAATTTAAAAGGTCTCTCTTATGAGCATTGCTTGTCTTTATTTGTAAAATGTGCATTTGTAGAAGACGATGAGAAGAAACATCCAAACCCCTTTGAAGGAAAAGATATTGTGAGAAAGTGCGGAGGGGCTCCGTTGGCGGTGAGAAACTTAGGGAGTTGTTAAAATTAATGCACACTTGTGTCTTGAATAATATAGAATAATCTAGAAAAATTGAGAGAAGTTGACAAGTTAAAGTCATCACTAGAAACATCCTTCTAATTATATAATGTATTATAATTAGAGAAATATAGAATTAGAAGACAACTTGGGGTTGAAAATGACTTTGGAAAAGTCGGTTACTGTGCAACGTCCAAAGCAAAGTTGCCGACTTAGTTTCTCTATAAATAAGCCTATAGCCTCTCAAAGTAATCAAGCTAAAAAACTACAGCTGTCCAACTCTAGCCATCAGCCAACTCAAGTATTAAAACCTTGTACCTTTCCTATTTCAATCGATAAAATAAAACTACTTTGTTACACTTTCAAAAGTTTTCCTTTCCAAGTTAAGCTTTTGTCCTAAACACTACCAACCATTCTCTAAACCTCTTCTCCCTTAAACTAACAAGAGTCAATTGTACTTGAAGACTGATGACGCAAATGGAAATTGATAAGAGATTCTGAGATATGGGAATTAGAACGAGAAGGTGCTGGTCACATTTTACCTGCTTTAAGATTGAGTTATACTCAACTGCCTTCTCATTTGAAAAATTGTCTTGCTTACTGTTTACTTCTTCCAAAGGGTATGTTTGGATATTATAGCTTGGACTTGATCTATTGTTGGATGGCACATGGAATCCTTCAACCAAGGGATCATGAAAATCTAGAGCTAGAAGATGTTGGCAATCTATATTTCAAAGAGTTATGGGAGAGATCTTTCTTTGAGCATGTTGAACTTGTGGACTATCACTATAATCTCAGCTACAGAATTTCCATGCATGATCTTATCCACGACCTTGTACAATCACTTGCAGAAGGTGAGCTCTCTATAGTAAACTCTAGCACCGAAAACATCTCTGAAAATGTTAGACATTTGCCAGTTCTGGAACTTTGCCCAAATGGTTCAACGATGCTGAGAAAGCTGAACAAAGTGCGAACCTTAACGGCTCGGGGTATAATTATTGATGAATCCTTCTTTCACACATGCCTTTCAAGATTCAAATATCTGCGTATGCTTGGCTTGTTTGATCTATCATTAAAAGGGTTGCCAAGTTCCATTGGTACCCTAAAGCATTTGAGATATCTGGACTTAGCTGGTAATGATGAAATCAAGAAACTCCCCAACACAATTTGCAAGTTACAGAGCTTGCAAAGCCTAGGCCTTCTTGGATGTGAGTGAGAATCTTGAAAACTTGCCTAGAAGCAACTTGACTTGCCTCAGACTCCTTTTCTTAACCACAAAGCAAACAAGTTTTTTGGAGAACGGAGTCGGATGCTTGAAATCACTTCGGTTTCTTTGTATTTGGAATTGTGGAAATCTAATGTCTTTGCCAAGTGATATGAGTTATCTTGCTACATTGCGTACCCTTGTAATATATAAATGTAAAAGGCTTGAATTGGTGAATGGAAACTGTCAAGTAATTGCACCGAGGCTCAAAAAATTGGTTATAGATGGCGTACCAAAGATGTTGGCATTGCCCAAATGGTTGCAAGGAGCTGCCAAAACCCTACAAGACTGCTATATTATACACTGTGACAATTTGGAGGCATTACCAGGGTGGTTGACAAGTTTCACATCGCTTAGAAAGCTGGTCCTTGAATCGTGCTGAAAATTGTTGTATTTGCCAGAGGAGGTGCATCCTCTAGAACTTACGATTGAAAATTGTCCTCAATTGGAGAGATGCTAACGTACCATTGGGGAAGATCCACCGAAGAATTCTATTTGTAGAAATCTTGTATGTGTTCTTGGCAATAATTTCCATTTCTCTTACATTGAAGGGAAAAATAACTTGCAGATGTTTTCCTTTCCATTGCGGAATAATCTTTTATTTGTTTCTTTCTTTGACTCAGTGATTGATTGTATCATGGTTCAATTCTTCTTAATTAAGAAGGGCAACATAGCAGATGCGAATTAATCTAGTTAGTTAGTTAGAGCAGTGGGACGACATTGATCGAATTTGAACAATGTATGAACTATTCGAGTTGACATAATATATGGACCATTCGTGATTAAAAAAAAAAAAAAACCCTATAAAATATTATGGGACGAAGAACTAATAAATAGGGGTTTATTAATTTAAAACTGAGGCATGCTTCAATCTCAATTTTTTTTCGGTTGAACACTTGATCAAAATTTCAAAACAACAACAACAACAACAACAACAACAACAAAAAAAAAAAAAAGGCAACCAGAAAATATAGAGTGGAAATATATATATGCATATGAGAAAAAAGAGATGAGTGCTTCTTGTGATGTGTGTGACAGCATATGGTGCCAAGTACAGTACAGCCACTGTTTAACCTTCTTTCCAGAATATACTATTTTCTGCAAAAGAATCAATATGATGGCATGGCAGTTTGTAGTACTCAATCACCGTATAAGCTTGCTGTTTGCTTGAGTGTTTTGCAGCATGGCATGTTAGGGCACTGGCAAGACTTACTTTATGAAACGCTGGGAACAAAAAGTTCCCAGATTTTGAATGAAATGGATTTCATGCTGGCAAATTGACATAAGGCAAGATGTCAGTGGCCTGTGTCACCAGATATATCATGTCGTCTTGTAACGGTTACTCTCATTCACGGTTTAAAAAATATAAGGAAATATGCATCCTCACGTGACGAGAGAAATATAGAGAAATAAAAGTTTACTCTCTAGACTCACCATGTGATTCATTGTATATATGCTTATCAACTTTTATAAGATGCTGACACATTTGAAGCCAACTAGTCATTCTATTTCTATGTTGTTGGAAAGAGAATGCTATGCATATTTAAGAGAGGAGAAATATGCTTTGGCAGAAAGAAGGGAAAAAAAAAATTACAGCAATTATTCTTGGTGGTTGGGGGTCACATATGGGACATTAACATGTGATACCACTAAGGACAAATTGGGAAGAGAAATAAAAGTTATCTCCACTTGAGGAGGTCACAAAGAAAATCAAGACACCACTGACATGTTGTAAATATCCTCAAATGTTTATATAAAATAATGATGTTTCAAACTTCAAGACCGTTTGGTCCTCATCCATGTTCTGCAGCTCAAAACTACACCAACCAGAAAAGAAATCAAAAAGCAAAAAAGTATACAAAAGATAGAGAAGTGAAATAATCACAGAAAGAAGATCCAAAGTACCAAAAGTAAGAGTGACACAACAATTCAATTTCAGAAAACCATTAATTAAGTTCTCTCTCTCTCTCTCTCACTCTCTCTCTCCCCCATTATTTTTACTCCTTAGCATCACTTAGTTTTTTCTTTCTCATCTTGGTCTCTTTACCATATCATTCCTTCTTTTGTGTTAGTATCATTTTCTCAGTCTAGCTTTTATCACCTCTTTCTTGGTATTTTTTGCTTGAAAATAAACTAATGTTCTAACGAACTACAATCCTGCCCTTTTTCTTTCTCAATTAATTTCAGCCTCCTTATAGTTTTCATTGAATCTTTATTCTACATATAACATCCCAAAGGACCAAGTTAGAAGACAGACCATATATCTTCACCAGGTAGCACATACATATGTTCATGGGGACGCTTCCACAGTCACAAGTTGGGGCGCCGCCGGTGGTAGTGGTGGACTCAAAGACTAGTTCACGGTACACGCATCGATCCATTGAGACACTGGTGGTGGTTTTGGCAGTGATCACACTAGTAGGTGTCATTGCAGGGATTGTAGCTCGGCTATGTGGTGGAAGGCATCTTGGTGGCAGTGGTGAGCATGACATAGAAGGATGGGTTGAGAGCAAGTGTAGGAGTTGCATTGATGGTGGAGTTCCACCAGAACCCTCCCCTCCACAACAAGCCAAGCCTGCAGCAACAGAAGAAACAAAGAAGTGAAAAATGGACATCATAAATTATATATGTAATTATCTGAGCCAGCAGTTGAGGTATTAATTGTCAATCTGATTTATAATTAGTCGTTAATCATAGAACATAGGTGGGCTTATTACCATCAATTTCCACATGTGCTTACGGAGGATGACATAATTTTACTAGTGTAAGAAATTGTTGGGTTATTATTATTATTACTGTGTGTAGGACAAGAATAGGGGGTTTTCAATTGAACTGGTTTTTGTTTTATCTTTCTGTTGTGTTATGGCCTGTAAATTTCTAGTTCCACACCATTGTTTTCAGTTGTTTTTTCTTTTATACAAGCGATATTAGGGGAGGGGGGTTTTCTCACACACACAGCTAAAATGTCATGTGAGTTCGAACATGAGACCACTAATTTGCAAATCAAGGTCTTTTCTACTATGCTAGACCCTGTTGGCTTCATTGTTAATTTTGATTCATTTATGGTCTAATTGCAATTGAGCTTTTTCTTTCTCAATAGGCCTACTTACTAAGATCATCATTGCATTCAGCAGTATACTTGATATCATGTTGGCTGCCTTAGTCGTAGGCATGGATCTTTTTACCACCTTTACAGTAACAAAATGCTGCAGAACGGAATTAAAATGGTCGAAACATAAAGAATTGTAGAAATTAAAGGAAAAAGAAACACAATGTTTAACGTGGTTCAGCTTATGGTTCAGCTTAGTTTGTCTGCATCCACCGTGGAAGAAGAAAGAAACTCTTATTCATCATAAACAGAGAATTAAGAGCACTCATGCAAAAGCCAACTGAAAACGATTAATGCACGCATCAGGTACCAAGTTACACTCATGAAGAGCCCAAGACAACACACTCCACTCAGCCAACATAATAATAAATGAAGGAAATAACTCTACAACTCTTCAAATATTTTACACAAGCAAAAGGTATGTAGTGTATGATTATAATTTCACACTATCTGACCGTTGCTTTTCAAAAGCTAATCTTCATCATGCTTTTGCTGCATTCTCTCACTCGTCTTTCAAAGGCTGACCAAAATAGGCCAATGCTACTCAAAGCGCCGCCCCCCCCACCCCCCGCGAAAAAAAAAATCTGTTTTATTTGAAACAAAAATTTAGAAAAGTCCTCATCTGTGAATTATTGCTTTCGTAAACCCCCCGATCTGTTTGATTCAATAAGCATTACCCTTGATTGTTTATAGTGATGTGTGTGGCTATGCATAAACTAGTCAAAGAAAAGAAATTCTTTAATTATTTATCAAAATTTTGATTCTCCTCTACAAGGGATGCGAAAATAATAGTAACTGAAAAAACATGTATGCCAAACGAAGTGATGGAAATGGGAGAGAGGTTGTGTCGAAAACTTCTCTTCAATATTTTGATGGTGATCTACTTTGAGTAATTAATCGCAGCTAGAAAAGGACTCCATAGATAAATTTACTCCTCTGTCTTAAACTTTGCTGGGATCACCGTCTTACATGTTTTTTTTTTCTCTTAAAAAAAAAACAAAAAAAAAAAACAAAAAGGGACTTATGAATAACCTATATAAGTGAACATTTTTATGCTTTAATGTGTATGGAGGTTACAAGGTCTTGAATGCTTATAAAAGGTCACTCTTCCACTTTTGACACAACTATAATCTGATTCTCTACACATCTTTTCTACTACTTTCATATATTCTTTACTTTCTATTATTATTTTTAGGCAACTGTTCGGTGGAAATATACACCACTATTAAAACAAATCTATTTTAAAAGAAGCAGAGATGAGCCTTTAATGAATTTTTTAATTCCAAAATACCATAATTAATTTTTAAAAATGACACCACCTCCACCTCCACATCATTCTCCTCCTCTGCCACCACCACAACCACCACCACGCCGACTAGTCATTACCATCATGATGAGCAGGGGGAGGGTGAATAATCACTTGGATGTTCACAAATTAGGGAAGGAATACCATCATAAAACTCCGTCGACAACATTCATATTTGAAGTACTAATAAAGATATTGTTGATATTTAATTATTTTTGGTCTTTTACTTTACAGCTAATTATTTACAAAGCACAACAAAAGCAATTTTTTTTTTTAAATGACAGCAATCCCAAAAGTGAAGGAGACTGAAGTTCTGTTTGGAGCTATACATGGAATGCTATTATCTTCTGTTTGTGGATTTCTTACAATGTTACTGTCTCAAGATTTTTTCAGGCATTGTATAACCCATTTCCACAAGCGTCCAAAACTATGCAATAAGAACATCACAAATAAAGGCATGTCACCATCACAAGGAAACATTAAAATTGTGCTTAAATTAATTTTTATTATTTACTTATTTACAATGTGATATTCTAATTTTCGTCTAAACTAGAATAATTCTGTGGTACATCGGTTGTACCGGTACAACGATATACCGGTACAACCACTCATATGCCAGTCACGTGCTTTTTTTTAAAGAACATAAGAAACCTGTTGCTAAGGTCAACAAGTTAAATCATTTCACGCGCGATACAGCCAGTCAGTCGACGTCGTCTTCTTCCTCAAACTCGTCTGCTTCAACTTCAAACTCATTTCTTCGTGTTCTTCAAAGTCCTCTTCTTCAACTCATCTTTTGTTTCAAACTCATTTCTTCGTGTTCTTCAAATTCCTCTTCTTCAACTCATCTTTTGTAGAAAGTTTCTTACTCCTCTCTGCAACTTCTCTCTCTTCTTTGTGTTTTACTCTCACTTTAAAGCCCAACCCAATGTGAAGGACCCGAATATATTTCAAAATCTGAAAATTGGAACTGCTTCACTTTCACTCTCGCACGCTCTCTTTGTCTATGGTTGAATTGACCTTGTCGTTTCGCTCTCTCCCGCCCTCTTGGTCACTCAATTCACCTATCTCCTCCTTCACTCTCTCTCTCTCTCTCTCTCTCTCTCTCTCTCTCTCAACTGCAAATCTCACGTGCAACACTGTGTCCGTTGGCTCTCAAATTCCACATCAAAGGTAAGAACTTCCATCCTCTTCATTCATTTATGTTTCTAATTGTGCATATGAGGATTTACATAAGGAAAAATGGTAAGGGTATTGGGTTTCTAATAAATTGATTTGTATGAGGGTTTAGGGTTCCTCTTTCATATTGTAATTCTTTTGTCTGGGTAGATGGAATGGATACAAATGGGTGGGATGCTAAACCCGCAATTTGAGGGTCTTGCCACAGCCCTTGGCGAGACATTTATAAACACTAAACTTACAAAAGAATTCAGGATCGATTACTCCTTTCGCTTTCAAGTAAGAAAGTGCGGCTTCTGTGTCATCGTCGAGCAAGATTTCCCTGCGTGATGCATCCAACTTATTGTACAAATCCTTGATTTGAAAACCAACATTTAAATACCCGCCACATTGGTCAACCATATACTCATATGTATGACATATTCTGACCAATGCTCTTCGCATTCCCACAACTTGTGCTAAATCGAAATTTCGAACAACACGGTTACATTGGAGATATGGCGATTGAAGTGGAGTAACTAGTCCATGATTGTGATGTGGTTCAAAATTCGTAACGACGTAAGTATCACATTTCCTCTCATAACCCACCAAAAAATGAGCCGGACAATTCTCTTTTCTAATTGGCTTCGGTTGCTAAATCCTACCCGGTACATCATTAAACTTCTCATTTCTCAAACCTTCTTGAGAACAACACCACCGTCTCCTACTTACTTTCCCTTTCGTATTATGAATCAATTTGTCATTTCTCATGCTAAATCCAATGCCTTTTGCATAACTCATATAAAATTATTCCGCTTATTCTATTGTTTTAAACTCTTTCCCTATAATATCTTTTGTCCTCGGTACATTAATGTCAACACCATTATAATCACTACTTTGACTAACCGGATGTTTGGTCGACATATGCCCACTCTCTGTTACCGATGCCCCGTGACTCGACCTTTCACAACCACCCAGGTACCCTGAATACAACCACCCTTTGATGTCTCTACGCCCCTGTCCATCTTAGCAGACCTCTCCATGCCCGAGAAACATAAATTCAAACTAAAATTACATTATAATCTATGTGTTAACATACTTTCTCTTCAATACAGACAAATGAATAATCTCAACATGCAATTGTACATAGTCACGTCAATAATTACCCTACAGATAACTGTTTCTCAAAAAAAAAAAAAAAAAAAACACACAATTGCATGAACTCATTACCTAATATACATTCAACTCCTAAACCAGAAAAAAGGGTTGTTTAAGCTCTTACTTAATGTTTCCAAACTTTCAACACCTCCCCCTTACACTTTCTTTCGCCACCAACTTAAATGTCGTCATTCAAACCCAAAGATCTTGAAAATCTTTACAACCACGCTGCTATTACAAATCCAATCCCGCTGATGTCGTCAACGGTCAAACTCTTCGGGGATTCGTTCTCTCTTGTTTCTCGAGTTCAGGAGTGAGTCTTGTATATCAATTTAATATAGTATCCTTGGAATATGCTTCAAAGCTCATATAAACATCGAAAAATGGGCGATCTCATATCAGGCCAATGCTACCCTTCGATGTGCGACATTGAATTTCTGTATCAGACAATTCGAAAAAATCAAACTAAATACCTCTTAAATTTGGTGACCATTACATCATGGAGGCTAGACCCACCATCAATTCGGTAACCATTACCTTTCTGTAAATGAGTTTTGGGCAAGAATAGAGAAGAGTTGAGGACCTCACTTAGGCAAAGTCGCCAGCATCGTCTTGGGTTTTCCCTCAATTAGGTTAGCATTAGCTTTCTGCAGATGCATTTTGGCCAAGCACAGACAAGAGTTGGAGGCACTTAGGATGGATTTAGGAAAGCAGATAGAAGAGTTTGAGGCACTTAGGATTCGATTTGGGCAAGAAGAGAAAAGAGTTGGAGGTGCTTACGATTGGATTTAGGGAAGCATGACAAGAGTTGGAGTGAGTGTCGTCTTCGACCTCCAGAGCATGCGTTTGGGTTCTGTTCCCCTTTCTCAGAGTCGCATGTGACTCACGTGTTCAATAACAAAGGGCTGAATAGGTTATTCAGTCCTTCAATCTCAGCCATCCATTTTTAAAATGCAAACTCAGCCCTTGGATAAGTGGCTGTACCTGTACAATCAATGTACCACCAAATTTTTGTCTAAACTAATCTAACATACAGGGAAGGGGGTTGCACTTTGTGCAAGGGACGAACATACTACCTTGACCAACTAGGCTAACCCACATATAAAGTTGGTCTTTAAACTTGATGGACAAATGCCCAATTTAGAGTCGTCAATTGTAAATGCCCTACTATCTCAGATCTATCAACCCCTCTGGCTTATACTCAACACAAAACAACTAGATTGCAGGGGTAGGTAACTGTTTTTAATCACTTGAGCTTCGATTCCCTTATCCTATTATATACTTTTTGATAAATATTAATGTAAAAATAGATTTTCACCTCAACAAATACTCCAGTCCACATATTAGCCCTGGTAAATATAAATCCTATTTTTAGTAAGCCCATGGGCTCCAATACCTTAGGCTTACTCCTCAAACTTTCCTTTTTTGTTTTTGTTTCTAAACAAAACTCTCGGGCGATTTCAAACGACCCTGTCCCTTGGGGAGAAAACTTTGGCATGGACTTGGGATTCCGCGAATTCGGTGTCCTTCTGTATTCGCGGAAGGCAAGATTGAAAAAGCTTCGGACAATCCAATCCTGGAACAAATCCTGGGACTACAAAATCTTGTCGAATCTTATACTGGACTGTTTGGTTGCGGAAATAGAAATTCCATCTTGTTCTTGTCCTATTGCTGCATGCTGTGTGTTAATTTCTTGGTTCGTTGATTGGCGAGGAGCTTGTGTATACAAATTTTAATGGGAACTCCGGAGTTTCCAGATCTGGGTCGGCATTGCTACATCGCCGATTGCCAGTAGATCGATTTCTTGCCCTTCACCTGCAACAGCTGCCATAAGGTCCTCTCTCTTTCTCTTTCTCTGTGAATTATATACCTCCATGCTTATGTGAACATCAAATGTTAAGAAATATATGTGTTTTGAAATTTTCATTTTGGTTATTGGGATTGAGAATATGTTATGTTTGGTTAGCTTGGAGAATTTGCATTGGATTGGGATAAGAATTATTATTTCTTGGAAAAGAAACAGAGGAAGATCCCGAAATAAATTTATCTGATCAAAATTTGAAATTTTATCCATTTGGAACTGTGCATAACAACCTTCTCTTCGAATTTCCAAGAAGTTTCCAGGAAATTTCTGGTCTTGCGGTGTGCTCGAGTTACTATTGTTAACTTTATCTGGTGATATTGCATTGCCGTGTAAGCTCAAAGTTTTTATATTATTTGACTATTTATTAGTATTTCACGAATTGCATTGAATGTTTCGGAGAAAATAACTGGGGAAACATTTTCAAACTAGAAATATTTTTGCTCACCACTCTAACCCAAGGTGTACTCTGACCACCATTCTCACCACTTGATATGTGTCAATCGACGTAACCTTAATTAACTCTTTGGTTTGTATTTATGGAACTTTGGTTATGTCCATGGAAACGTGTCAAGTGGTGAGAATGGTAGTGAGGGTAGACCTTGAGTTAAAGTGGTGAGCAAAAATGCTCTATTTTCAAAATTGACAAACTAATGGTAATAAAAGTGAAGTGAATTGTATTGCCTAGTTGCGGAATGTTCTCACAACCTTTTAGATCATTAGTTTTTCTTTTTAATTACTTTTATAATAAAGTAATGTGATGCCCCCACGTATATCTTGTGAATTTCACCAAATTTTTATATGCCCTAGATGTATGCTAACCAAACAGAGTTGGGGGTTGGGATGCATTCCATTTGATTATGTAGTTCTTATTTATATAGGTTGATACAACGGTGTAGTCTTCAATCTTTCTGCGATCATCCATATTCCTAAATTGTAGATTTTATCTCTTACATTGTTTCTACTCGTTCTATTTTTTTTATTTTTTTATTTTTGACATAAGCCTAACGTTTTGTAGGTATTTTGTTTGGAGCATCGAAGCTATATTAAGCATAATTGTCCAAAATCTAACAAACAAAATGTCACTGTTGTCGTCTGTCCCCACTGTGCCAAAGGAGTTCATCTAATTCCAGATGAAGATGCAAACATTACTTGGGAGAGACATGTTAACACTGAATATGCGACCCTTCTAATTATGAGAAAGCCACAAAGAAGAAAAAGTGTCATGCCCCTGGCTGCAAGGAGCTCTTAACATTCTCCAACATAATCAAGTGCAGGGACTGCACTGTCAACCACTGTTTGAAGCATCAATTTGGACCTGATCACAAGTGTCCGGGACCCAAAAAACAGACAAGCAGCTTTCCTTTTTCGGGCCTTTTAAGTAGGAGTATGAAAGAAGTGTCGAAGCCCAACCATGCTCCTGCCGCATCTTCCTCGAACTGGAGTAATAGCAGCTTCATCTTTTCGAGCCTCAGCTGAAGCGAGTGTGGCAAAATTGAGTAGCGAACTTAGCCAGAAGTGGCAAATTGCAAAGGATGGAGCAGAGCAGAGTAGCAGCAGTGGGAGTAGAAACGGGCAACTGGAGGAGTGTCCGCAGTGTGGTGCTAAGTTTTCCTTAGTCACCACTCTTGTAGACCACGTAGAAAAAGTCCATGAGAAGGGTGGCGACAGAGCTGGGGTGAAGAAAGCGACAATCGATGCCTGCCCTAAATGTAGTAAAAGGTTTCGTGATCCAGCAGCTCTCGTAGAGCACGTTGAGAGAGATCATGGTAGTACATCAAGGACATAGGTATCATTTTTGGAGAAAGTGTATGTATTATCTATTAGGTATAAATTTATTAGGTATAAATTCATTTTCATCACACTGACATATGCATGTACCTTTTTGAGCATTCAGTCAAATTATTTGTGTTTTAAAATACAAAGTTATTCTTTTGTGAATACTTTAAATATCACTTGTTGAAAGCCAAATGAGATTTGTGTTGTCCCTTTCTTTAGGCTTTAGTGCTTGCAAATAGAATTTCAAAGGAAGCTTGGAATTGTAGGTAATGAAATTAGAATTGTGGGGTAATGTTTTATTTCTTTCATGTTTTCTTACTTTGTCTTGAGGTCATAGGGATACAAGGAATTATTCTCTGATAGAAAAAATTTGTTTAGGAACAAGAACATGCTCCTAATTTTGCTTATTTACTTTCATTTTCATTTGTGCAGTGCTATTGTTTGAAATGGGTAACTATTATTAACCACTTAAACTACAATCTCTTTGGCTAGCGGTTATATAATTTTTTTCTATTTTTCGTACAACTTGTAGTCTAAACTACATTAGATAGGGGGTTTCTTACACACAAATTACCATGATACTATAGGAGTTCGAACTTAAAACCAGTAGCTTGAAAGTCAAGACCATTTTTCTCTAGAATAGACCCGTTTATGTATACCTTCAGATAAAAATCAATGTAAAATCCCTATATAAGCAATCAACATCTTTACATCATCACGTAAAGATGTTCACCTCCACTCCACATAAAAGCCGGTCCACACATTAGCCCAGGTAAATGCAAATCCTAGTTTGAAAGGCCCCTGGGCTCCCATATCTCAAGCTTGAGAAGAATTTATATGTAGAGGGGAAGTGACCGTGGTGGTATACTAAGTTTATCGCGGATTGTCATATTGAAAAGTTAAAACACATGTAATGAGTGATTGACTCGCCCCTCTTATTGTCAATTTAACACGTACCGTTAGTTTTTATCTCATCTTGCTCTTTGTCCCGTTGCTGCATGCCAAATCTCAATACAACTCCCCCGTCCACCACAACCACCACCCAACGCCGACACTCGCATTCTCCATGCCCGAGCCATCACCGCCGCCAACATCGACCGTTCTCCATGCAACAACCTCATCACTCTCTACTCCAAGTCCAATCTCCTCTCCTACACTGTTCGTCTTTTTCACCAAATCTCTTCTCCCAATATCGTCTCATGGACGACCGTGATCTCGGCCCACTCCACCACCCTCTTTACCTCCAACAATTCATTTCCCTTCTCTTACCCTGCACAGCCTCCCATTGGCCACCGTCCCTCCCTCTCTTTCTCTTCCATTCTCTCTCTCTCTCTCTCTCTCTCTCTCTCTCTCTCTGCTTTGTGGCCTTCTCACACAATTCAATAAATTAACCATAGCCCAATCCTTGTTTCTCACGCTTTTGGTGGCTACCAAAGACCCATCTATATTTCTTCTGTTTGAAGGTCTCGCTCATTTGTTGACATATGCTATCACATCTGAAAAAGGTTGAGCTGAGAGATGGGTGTTAATCGTAATTGAATCAAATTGGACCCATTTTCAATGCTTATGTTATCTTGCAAGTGGTATTCCATGTGTTCAAGACCCCTTGCAGTTTTAGAGAGACATATAGGAGAGGGAGGGGCGGCAGTGCTGGGTAAGGGGTTGGGTTGGGTGTGAGGCGGTTCTCGAAGTCATCTTTGTCCTTTTCTGTCTTTTTCGATTTATTTTTTCTTTAGTTTTATTATGAATATAAAAAAGAAGTTTTAAATCCAACTGTAAAAACTTATATTTTTTAATATAAAAAATGACACATGGCAAATTTTAAATGGGAATATTACAGAGTGACACGGTGATACAGTTCTATTCTATAATTTCTCGTAAAACTGAACACAAAGTTACTCTTTTGTGAATCCTTTAACATCACCTGTTGAAAGCCAAATGAGATATGGACCATCCTTATACTACTTTTCATTTTTTTTTTTTTCTACTGGCTAGCTATTCCGCCACCATGGTTAATGAAGTTAATTTTCTTCAATACTTTTATTTTAAATGAATTCATCTTAATTAAAAAATTTGTATGAACAAAATTCAAATCAAGCATGACCCTGATTAGTGTTTAGTGCGTGTCATAATCATGCCGGGCAGCTTAATTATGTGACAGGAGACACTTGAGTGCTTCCATTTGTCTACTACCACTTCATTTTGAATTATGCTTCAAAGCTCAATTTGAATTATTATATCTCTACCTTGCTTTAAGGAACCAAAAACAATCAGCAACCTAATAATTTTCCTTTATCTTCTTTCAACCTCATCTATTTGTTATCTTTGTTGTTGTCATTTCTATTTCTATTTTCCCTTTGTATTTATGTTTGTTAAATCACTAAATCAGTTGTGAAAAAGGCCAAATTTCTTTCATTTTTCAACTATTATTATATTTAACTTCCAAGTATACATTCATTGTCCAAACAAAAAAATAAACGAGCAAAAAACATTTTTCGTCACTTAGATTAGGCTCGAAAATAAATTTGGTCACCGTGATATCATTTTTTTCAATTTCATCGTCTTATTTTCTCAATTTCATCATCTTATTTTGCCCCAGTCTAACTACCAGAACCTGTAAAAGCTAGATTAACTTAGAGGATTAGAAAAGGGAATTTAAGGTTTTTACTAAGTGGGAAAAGGGGGCTTGATTCTTAGTCAAATTGGATTCGATTTAGGTTTGATTCGGTTCCTTTGTGCTTAAGAGTTCTTTCTTATGGTTAAATTTTTAAAGAAATCAAATTGATATCATTCAAGAAAAAAAAAATTTGAAATATAACCACTGTAGAAAAAAAAAATCCAATACGATAAAGGTAAATTAGTAAAATTAATAAATTGATACAAAAATGAATTGCAATGGAGAGATTTTAGAAATATATCAATATTGCCAAGACGAAAAAATATAGTCCCAGTCTTTTTTTTTTCTTCTCATTTTTCCCATTCAGGTAAATTAACTGTCAAAAGTCGTTGGGGAAAAAAAAAAAAAAAAACAAGAAGAAAATTAATTGTCGAAAGGGAGCAAGCAATGCACAGCACGTCTGTCATCAGAAAACGTTAATATATAATGCAGCCACGTCGGCATGGGCCCCACAGATCAACCAGTCTAGTAATCTAGCTACCAACCCCTGGGGCCCACAAATTCAACCGTTAAAACGTGTAGGCGTTTTTTTTTTTTTTCTGTATCATTATTGGCAGGCTGGACGGATATTATTTTGAGTATAAATTCAAATTTAAAACAAAATAGGGAAGACACAAAAGAAATCGCGGTGGAATATGCTGGAATTCCGGTGGATTTTCTGCACGGCATAAGATGGATTTTCCAGCCTCAGCGTCTGCTCTTGCAGGCATTCAAACGAGGTAATTTTTCTCAACAACAGTTAAATTCTGTACAAATTGATCAAGTTTGTGATGAGTTTTGGATTTTCTCTTGGACCCTTTTGGTTGAATTTTGAACCCACTTTGGCATTGCATTGTTCTTGAGGTTTTGATTGGTTTTTGAGGTTCGTGACTTGGGGATTTTGTTAATCTCAGGCTGGTTTTTGTACAATTTGAGAGATACCCATCTCAGTTTTTGAGCCTTTCTTTCCCTTCTCTGCACCCAGAGCTTTCCTCATAGATTTGGAAGGGAAAGAAAGGCCAATTTCTGGGGTGCCCATTTTCATATCTGTTTGAAGTGAATTGTATGTATCTTGAATTCAAAAATGAGTGCCGTTTCGGGGATACTTTCGCGCCAAGTTTTGCCTGCATGTGGTGGCCTTTGTTTCTTCTGCCCGGCATTGCGGGCCAGGTCTAGACAGCCCGTCAAGAGGTACAAGAAGCTCATAGCTGACATTTTCCCTCGTAACCAGGTTTGTTTTTCTCGTTTTTTATCATAATGGGTTACTGTTGCATTCTATCTTAAAAGGGTCATTGCTACTTGTTTCTAAGTTGGTTCTTGTTATTGTTGCCTACTTTTTGTGAAGAGAGACTCTTCCAGATGATAATGTATGTCATGCCTGTGTGCATTTTTGTGGGTTTGGAAAAGTGTTGATGTTGTAGAACATATTTAGTCCTTTGATAGATGTTGGACTTATGCTGTGCAAATGCAACCATTTGACATTAAAATCCAAGTAATGTTTTTCCCTCAGTGAACTGAAACTGAGAGGAAGGTTCTTTATAACTTGCTTCCAACCATTACATAATTTAAACTAAAATTATAACATCGTAACGTGTAAGTTGTACTTGAGTTAACTGACTGATTATCTGCCCATTCATTTTGTATGTGTTAACCTATATATCTATTTAATACCATGTTGGAAACAGGGTCTAGTCATCTCAATTCCTGAATTAATAGATGAGCAAGAACCTCATTTTGAGTAAAATGCATATTGTGTAACTTCAGAACACAATCATGTAGACAGATATCTGATAACTGATTGAAAAAGGTGTATCAGCTAGTGTTGTGTGCCATGTGCAGCTGAATTGAGAATTCATGCAGTATGCATCATTGTCTAGTAAAGACTCGTATTGCATAACTTCAGATGATAGTGATCTAAATAAATGCTACTGATTATGACTCTGATAACTGATTGAAAACCCAGTCTTTGCTATTGTTGTATGCCATGCAAGGCTGAGCTGAGACTTAGAAAAGAACTTCTTTTATTAAAATATTCTTTGGCTTCATAACACAGTCCTGCATATGAATGTTAAAATGTTTATGGCTCTGACAATTGAAAATAGAGTTTCATAATCCTTTTGTGCCATCTCGTTATTAAGTGTAGACCTTATGCATGATGTGTTGATGGTGTTCTGTTTTTGTGCTTTCAAAGTTTTGATTTTTATCTTCCTTTTCACATTATGATATGTTTCTCATGAATATCATTCTTATACACTAAAGTGTAGTTTAGAATTTTTTTTAAAAAGGTGAAAGGCACTGTCAAGCGGTATACAAAAAGAAAACTTCTTGGTTGCATTTTCCGATGCAACCAATGCCTTGTACATGTGTGTTTTTTTAATTTATTTAAATTTTGTTTATAGAAATTTCAAATCCAGGCCCCTACTTCATGCCTTTAAGACTCAATAAAGAATAGTTTACTTACTTTTTTTTTTTTTCCCTCTTCTTGTTAAATACTTCTTTATTAAATCTTTTTTTCTTTTCGTTCTTGTGTTCTTATTCAACTTACCTCAGCAAAAATTCTCTGAGATCATTATGCAATAACGTATGTTTTTTTTTTTTTTTTTTTTTTTTTTTTTGTTACTCCATTTAGGGGAGCGCACACTTCTTCTTTTTGTTTTGGTCAGAACCCGTACTTCCTTGATTGACAAATTCTATGGTTAGAAGCCATCAACTTTATTTCTTTGGATCCTATACAAATATGAATATTCCAAGATTGTCTTCCAGGATTTGTGCCATTGCACTGAATTTACTGATTGTGCATCCTGGTCTTCTGGCTTTTCTTAAAAAATGTTGTTTCATTGAGCATGATGCATCTAAATTCTTCATGACAGATGTTTTACAAGTATGATTCAATTTGTTTGATTATGCATTTTTGACATCGATGTTTTTTCACTATCCTAGTGATCCATGTCCCTTCTCCGTTTATTATTCTGCCCCAAATTTTTTATGTTTATATCAAGATTCAGGACTTGTTCTTCACACTTGACAGGAAGAAGGACCAAATGATCGGAAGATTGGAAAATTGTGTGAATATGCTGCCAAAAATCCCTTGCGAATTCCAAAGGTATAAATGATATCATTTAAATCGTTACTCTAATATATCTTAAGTTAGGGCTTTTTTCTCAATCAAACGCTTCACTAAAATATATATATTACTTTGAGTGCTCTTAGCATATAACTTAGTTAACTCATAATAACTCTACAAAATGATTACTGTATTAATTTAATTGATAAAAAGTGTCAAGAGAAGACAGAGACAGAGACAGAGAGACGGAGAAAAGATCAGGAAATAAATTAACCAAAAGAGTTGAGAGAAAAGAGAAACTAAGGTGTACGTGTTGCAACATGGCATGTAGTTATTAGTAAGTCAAAAAACACTGTGTGTGTGTGAGGAAAAATATGGTGTACGCATTGAACGCAGGCGTATATGCATGTAGTTACTATGAACTCACAATATACTCTCTCTCTCTCTCTCTCTCTCTCTCTCTCTCTCTCTCTCTCTCTCTCTCTCAACCTTTCTTCATAAGTGTATATACTCTGTGTGTGTGTGTTTCCTGAGGGCTATGGCAACAAGTCTGAAATGCATTCGTTAACGGAAGACTTATCCATTGCGAAAACGAACACTTAGGAATTGCAAAGATAAAAGCGATCATACAACAAAGATGTGGATTTCAGATCAGTTACTGCTATTGAATTTGAGCAAGGGTTAAACCTTTTTATATTATTTTACCTTCTCTTCTTTTTCTTTTTCTTTCTCTCTCTGGTGTTGCCTATGGATTCAAAGCTTTTTCTTGCACCAAATACGTGATATATATCACCTTGCAATAAATTTTGAATAAGAATTTAGCCTTGCTTTCTGCATAGAGTGAAATATCTTTTGTAATTATAGTATTTCCCAGGAACCACATCTTACAGATTTTTCTTAAGATCACTTTATGATTAAGCCCCGTCTGCTGATAAATACTTCGAGCATTCTTTCTCTTTTGACTAAAATTGTAAATTGTGTGAGCAGATCACAAATTTTCTCGAGCAAAGGTGTTACAAAGAGTTGCGGAATGAGAATTTTCGCTCCACAAAAATTGTCATGTGCATCTACAATAAATTGCTGATTTCTTGTAAGGAGCAAATGTGAGTTATTTCTCTCATTCTTAATTATATTATTATGGTTTTACACACACACACGCGCATACTGTCTGCTTTTTAAACGAGATCCCTCGCTGTTCGAATGAAGAGCCAAAATATTCTTTTAAAGTGGTCCCTTTGAGGGTTTAACTTTAAGGTTTAAACATATGGCCAACACATAAACCATAGAGCTAAACCCTAAACCCTATGGTACACCATGAAGGAATCAACCTTATTCTAACTGGGAAACAGAAACTAAAGAGTTAAGGGCTGTGTGAACAACCTATAGAACTGTTTGAATGCGGGATCCCCACGTAAAGTTTTTTGTGTGAATCTGGACTATTGAGGAGGAATCATATGTCTGAATGTGCGGTTCTAATCCACATTCTAGCAGGATAAAATGCCAACTACCTGGAAATATATATATATATATATATATCTCTCTCTCTCTCTCTCTCTCTCTCTCTCTCTCTCTCTCTCTCTCTCTCTACGTATGTATATATGTGCATATATTTTTGTGTATTGATTTTTATTCAATGACTTTTCATAGGCGTCTCTTTGCGAGTAGCTTACTCAGCATTATGCATACTCTGCTGGATCAAACACGACAAGATGAAATGCAAATTATAGGATGTCAGACCCTTTTTAACTTTGTAAATAATCAGGTTTGTGGGTTTGTAAATATACTTCTATATTTAGTCATAAATCACCGGATACTAAGCTTCACATGTAATTTATTACCATGTTGCCTACATAAAATTCCAAACTCAATTTGTCTCACTGAATTTTGCAGAAGGATGGAACTTACATGTTTAACTTAGAAGGCTTTATTCCAAAACTCTGTCAGATAGCTCAAGAGCCAGGGGAAGATGAAAGAGCAAACAATCTACGTTCGGCTGCACTGCAAGCCCTTTCTTCAATGGTATTTCCTTAATATTATGTATCTTGTAAGCTTAACATTATACCTTAGCAATAAGTTTATGACACATTGAATGCATGTGAGGTTCAGAATGCAAAATGCTATCAATATTCCTTATATTTAGCAATTTTATCCCCTTTACCATGAACAATGAATTCCTGTATATTATTTACCTGTTCAAGCTGTTAAAAGTAAAATAATATAATGATACTCTGTTGGCAATTTATGCCTTCCGCAACATTTTTCCTAGTGATGGAACCCATATATCGAATGCGAAATTGAATTGTCTACCTTTTCTTTGTAGGTTTGGTTTATGGGTGAGCACTCTCATATATCAGTCAAGTTCGATAATGTAAGTGCATTGGAAGTTTCTTAAATCTTGTTTCAACTTGCAAGTAATCTTGGTATAGTCCTCTTGACATTGTTTTTTCCCCTTATGTTAAATCAGATTGTTGCAGTAGTCTTGGAAAATTATGGAGGTCATAAATATCCTTCAGAGAACCTTGAAAGTTCCAAGAGCCGGTGGGTGCAGGAGGTGCGAAAAAATGAGGGTCATGTTTCTCCTTCACCAGATGTCAATATCAATGTTCCTTCTTGGAGCTCCATTGTGGATGAAAAAGGCGAACTAAATGTGAAAGTGTATATCTCTATTGGCACAAGATTTTTTCCGATACCATTTCATTGTTTTTTCAATATGCATATCAGTTATTTATTTCTTTTCTTATCCTATAGGGAAGATGCCAAGAACCCCTGCTTTTGGTCAAGGGTTTGCCTGCAGAACATGGCAAAGCTGGCCAAGGAGGCTACAACAATAAGGCGTGTCCTGGAATCTGTGTTCCGTTACTTCGATAATGGAAATTTATGGTCTCCTGAACATGGTCTTGCCTTTCCAGTGCTAAAGGATATACAACTTTTGATGGATACTTCTGGTATTTAATTTTAATTTTTTATGCATTATTTTGAGGTCCTATCAGCTCTTTCAACCATAAATGCTGTTCCTCTAGTCTTCCATTGATAACTTATCCAGCCTTTTTAATCTTTGGTTGTTGCAGGGCAAAATACTCATGTTTTGCTCTCCATTTTAATCAAGCATCTTGATCACAAAAATGTCCTTAAACAACCCAACATGCAGCTCGACATAGTGGAGGTTACCACCTCCCTTTCTCAACTTGCCAAAATTGAGCCCTCTGTGGCAATAATTGGTGCAGTAAGTGATGCCATGAGGCATTTGAGGAAGAGCATACACTGCTCGCTTGATGATGATAATCTGGGAACAGATGTAATAAAATGGAACCGAAGCTTTAGAGAAGAGGTGGATAAGTGCCTTGTACAGTTATCATATAAGGTAATGCTAATCTGCTACAGTTACTGAATTAACCTCGTACCCACAAATCTGTCATCATGTTAGTTTTGATTTAGAATTGCTTGCATTGTTGGTGGTCTTATCATTTCAAATACTTTAATAGTCTTTATAAGTTTCCATATGCTCAAAGTTCACTGAGATTGTTACTGAATTTATCAACTGTATAATAACCAAGCTGTTTGTCGAACAGGTTGGCGAACCCGGGCCAATTCTTGATGCTATGGCTGTTATGTTGGAAAATATCTCAACTATTACAGTTATAGCCAGAACTACAATTTCTGCTGTTTATCGTACTGCTCAAATTGTAGCTTCCTTACCCAACTTGTCCTATCAAAACAAGGCAAGTAGTATAATGTATGGTCTTTTACTTAATTGTCTTTCTGAGATACTTTCAGTCTTATAAATAATTTTTAATTAATTAATTTATAATCTTTCTTTAGGCATTTCCTGAGGCATTGTTTCATCAATTACTCCCAGCTATGGTCCATCCAGACCATGAAACACGTGTTGGAGCGCATCGTGTCTTCTCTGTTGTTCTTGTGCCATCTTCAGTTTGCCCTGGTCTATCCTCATCCAATACTGAATCAAAAAAGGCTTTTGATTTTCTGAGGACACTCTCAAGAACTGTATCTGTATTTTCTTCTTCAGCTGCCCTTTTTGAGAAGCTAAGAAGAGAAAAAATTTCTTCACGGGAAAGTATTTGTGAAGACAATGATGAAAATGTTGTTAATGAAGGGGAACAAAGAGACACCAATAATGGGATTCTGAGCAGATTGAAATCATCTTATAGTCGGACATATAGCTTGAAAATTTCGCCTGCACCTTCAACACCAAATGAAATTTCTATGAGCAATTCAACCAAGGAACATGTGAGTTTTAACAATTTTAGTTTCTTTACTTTAGCTTTTCCTTAAAACTTATGAAATTCTTAACCATCTTCAATGTACTTATCTAGTTTGCATGGGGCTTACAGTGAAATTACTTTGTTTATTGAAGAGGGTTGGGCATTTTTAATTAAAAATCGGAATTATATTGAAAACTCCAATCTTTCTGTCTCTCCACATGCCGAATGGGGCTGCACATGAGGGAAAGGATGCTAGCTTGATATACATTGTTAGCATTTACTAATGATTTTGTGTCTTTGCATTTGTTAAACCTCAGGAAGCCAATTCCCTCAGGTTGAGCAGCCACCAGATAATTCTTTTGCTTTTATCAATTTGGGCACAATCCCTCTGTCCTGGGAACATGCCCGAAAACTATGAAGCAATTGCTCATACGCATAGCCTTGTATCAATTTTCTCTCGGGCCAAGGTAATTTCTAGAACAATGTTTCTTGATTAGTCTTTTCTATTATATATGTTGGCGATGCCTTTTCTATGTTATTTTCTTTTTATGGTGCTTTCACTTAGTTGGAACTCCTTATATTTTGCATGTTTGCATTATGTCTTGTTACTGCTTAACACATCTAGAAAATTAATTTCTTTTAAGCAGGGAGCATAATCATCCCTTTTTCTTTTTTCTGAAGCCTCTTTTTAACTGGAACTGCATTAAAATGATAGAGGCATTTTGTTCATTTCAGTCTTTCTGAAATATTAAGCGCCTTCTTTTGTTTTTAGTTCTTTTTCTTCAGAATGTCTTTAATTTATTCTGTATCGTCTTAGTCACATTTTTTGGACTTAGGGACTAGTAAAGGATTCTTCCGTAGACTTCCAGTCATATGCCATGGCACCTCGCAACAGTTGGGGTAGCTTTGGTTATCGTGCAATTGCAATAGAATGAGAGATGACATTCTATTTTCATAGATTAAAAGGGGAAAGTAAAAGAAGAAAAGAAAACCTTGTCATTTTGTTTGAATATTCAAAAACATTCTGAAGAGTTAATGCCTTTTGATATGATATAGATGGAAAATGATAACATAACTTCTTTGATTACCACAAAACCCGTCTTAGTTCCTTGCTCGTTTGAAGCTCATGAAAACTTTTTTCTTTCCAGAACGGCTTCTTTTATACTTTTTTCTTTCCAGAACTGCTTCTAACTGCTTTACAAGCTTCGCAGCTCACCTACCACCTCATAGGTCATTGTGCTATGTAGTTAAGAGGGTATTGTCATCAGGGGAAAACTCTGATTCTAAAGTATATGGTAGAAATAGAACCATGTGACTATAATTTCATTTTTCAGAGTTTAACTGCTATTATGAATTCATGGATGACTCCAGAACTTATGCCAATTCTATAAAGAGATGCTGGGACATTTTTTTTTTCCATCGTATCTATTGCCTTGTTTTCCCTTTTTTCGTTCATCTTTTTTTGCAGCATTCCAGTGTCGAGGTTCTTGTTCAAAGTTTCCAGTTAGCATTTTCCTTGCGGGACATTTCTCTTACTGAGGGAGGTGAGCCCACAGTCTGTCCAAACTAAATGCATACTTTCTCTGCACGTGTTTCCATTAATGACAATATACCATTATTTGTTGTTTCCATTTACTAATATTAATTAGCTAGAGAAGAAAACATGAGAAACCTTCGAACTAAAGATAGATGTATATAAAAGTAAGTAAAACATTAGTTATAGCCCGGATGACATGATTACACCAGGGAACTTTTGTTTCTAAAAATTTTCATAATCCAGTTCTGACAACTTTGAACTCGGTATTAGCATTTGAACAAATTCTGCTGATTCTTTTTCTAGTTGTATATCAATTGGTTTAGGATATATTTAGGCTGACCCCTTACCCTAATCTATACTTTATAATGGAGGACAATGATTGCTCCGATACTGAACAGCTGTAGGGCAATGACTGCTGTTATACCAAATTGATGTAGCATAGAAATTGAGGTTAAGCATGCTCACAGTATTTCTTGTATCAATATGCCAAACTCTCCCTAACCTTTAAGAAGGCCTCTATTAACATAACTAACAACAAAACAATAATAACAATAATTTTTGGTAATATTATTAGGTTGTAATCATAATTATTACTATTATTAATAGCCAGAGTATTATACATATAGCCGAGACTCCAATTCTAGGAATAAAAAAAAATATTTAATTTCTACTCTTCCACCTATGTGCAAAATAATTACTATTTCTTCTTGCGCCCATTGCCATACTGAATTCAAGAAATTTTGAACAAGCTTGACTTTGCATGATTGGGATGTCAGATAGCAACTTTCCCTCTTTCATTTCAGGGCCATTGCCACCATCACGTCGCAGGTCCCTCTTTACCCTGGCAACATCAATGATTCTCTTTCTATCAAAAGCATACAATATTCTTTCTCTTGTTCATAGAGCCAAGGCATCGCTTATGGATAAGACGGTATGTGGTATATTGTAATTTGTAAATAAAGCTTATAGTTTATTCATATTGGTTCTCTTGTTTGTGATTTTCTGAGGTCCCATAAGATCTAAATTCTCTTTAAGAACCATTTTCTTGCATATGCTTGTGATTTATTGCTTAAATTAATCGATTCCAAGCACTTGGAAGACACAAAGAAAGTGAGCCAGTACTTATGGTTTCTTTTTATGTGAGATTTCCATAATTAAACATCTTTCTAGCTCAGGAAATAGATTTGAAGACATTATATTCTTATTCAGGTTGATCCGTTCCTACATTTGGTTGAAGATCGCAAGTTGCAGGCTGTTAAGACTGGATCTGACCATCCCACAATTGCTTATGGATCCAAAGAAGATGATAATTTGGCCTTAAAATCTCTATCAGAAATAGCGATCACTGACGAGCAAACAAGTTGTGAAGAGCTTGGACAAATTGTCAGATGTAAGCTTTTATACCAATTGATTTAAGCGACTTCGACTGCCTTTTGATAATAAAAGAAAACATAAGTCATTTGTACTATTATATCGATAATGAATAGGGAGCTATTATGCAGTCTGAACTGTCTACTATAAGGGAGCAGCTGGTCAGTGAATTCTTACCTGATGATGTGTGTCCACTGGGAGCCCAGTTGTTCATGGATGCTCTGCAAAAGTTATATCAGGTTGATTTGAGCAATAGTGAAGCTATTAAGGAGAATTCTCTTCATTCATTTTTTCTTTTTTTCCGCTTTTCTTTGTTGGTAGGGAAGATCCTATGTCTTGTGTGTGAGGGTGGCAACTATTACATAAGCGTTGAGCAAGAAAGATGGGAGTCAATCAACTTATTTATCTAAAAAGTTTTCTTAATGCTTGGGACTCATAATTTTATTCTTGTTATGCAGGATGCTCCAATATTTTCTTTGGATGATGATTCTTTTCCAGGTTCATTTGATAGCCAAAAGAACAACTCTGCGAATCTTCCTGATCTTTTGAGTGTCAATCAACTTATGGAATCAGTATGTTAGCCACTACATGTTTTTAATTTATTTATAGCTTTCATTGATTTAAAAGAAATGTAGCCTTTTGTTGGTTTGTTAATGAAGAAAAATTCAGAGAGAGGAAGGTACATCGTGACAATATTTTGAAAGCATGCTTTATGCACTCAGGTCCTGGAGACAGCACATCAAGTTGGAAGGTTGTCAATCTCAAATGCACCTGATGTGCCTTACAAGGAAATGGCCGGCCACTGTGAGGCACTCCTGATAGGAAAGCAACAGAAGATGTCCAGTTTGATGAATTTCCAACAGAACCAGGGATATTTGATGAACCTATCTTTACATAATCGTAACGATGATGTGAAATGGATGACGTCCGATTTCCAAGCTGATGCCGGTTCCCATAAGGTACTTCCTGGCTTTAACTTAAACCATGGATACTTGTGCTATATCAATGTATATAGCTACGCATACCATGCATGTGCTCTGGCTGGAATTTTGATGTAGTTGAGTTGTAAAGATACATCCTCTCCAGAATTTTGATCTGCATGCAAACTAATTCACACTGTTTCTCTCTCTGTGAAAATCTAATATCATGAACTTGAATGAAATGCAGAGCGGTAATCCTTTTGCTGATCAGACTGCCACTTCATACATACCACCCCAAACCCCAGGCTGTGTCCCAATGATGTGTGCAACTGAGTACCAGCAACATCCCTACTCCTTCAGACTACCGGCATCAAGTCCATATGATAACTTCCTAAAAGCTGCAGGCTGCTGATGAAAGGAAATTTTTGGTAATCCAGTGAATTTAAAATGCTCAAGGGTTACCGGCTTTAGGTAATTTTTTTTTATAGCTTTTCCTTCTTCTTTTAGGCTTTGTTACTTAAGGAAGAGATTGTTGTCACCAAACATCCACCGAGTTTTTAACCCTTTTCGTTTCCAATTCCTTCATTCTTTTCATTTTCCCAACATTTAGTAGTTGACTGTACCATTGGTCTTATGAAGTTCTCGTAGCCTTGTAGACTTTCTCGTTACTGATTCGATCGGTTTTGATATATAAAATTTCATTTATTTGTTACTTTCAATTGTCACTGTGGAGCTGTATGTGATTTGCAAAGTTCACTCCCACCCAGACACAAGACATATCTATAGTTCTCACTTGGGTTTCTTCTGTAGCTCACTATGTACATGGAGCTATATTTCTTGCCATATCTTTACTTGTCACTTGCAATTATTTGACGGAAATTTTGATGAAAGTGAACTTTGATACAAAATTGAAACATAACATGTAGTTTGGGTGGTTAATTGTAGAACATTTTGGTCCATGTGGGGCTTGCACAAAACTGAAAAAGTTCAGTGGTATTGAGGCTTGCACCTAGATCTAAGAATTTGTTTTTTTTTTTTTTCTTCTTATCTTTTTCACTCTTCTCCTTCTCTTTAATTTCTAGGTTGTATTCTCAAACAAGGTTTTACTCAATATCACTCTACTGCACTTGCTCGTGCATTCTTCTCCTGCCTCAGATAAAATCTTTTCTTCGTTGTTTCTGGTTGAATGAAATGCTCTGGCCTCCACTATTTTTCTGGGCTTCAATGAAATGCTAGTAATTAAATAATAAATTAATAAATAAATAGAAGAACAAGGATGCCACATAACGCATCTTGAGGAGGAGTCTTTGTTCGAAGTGAATGGAAGAACTATGGTGGGTTTCAAAGTGAATGGAATTACTATGGTGGTTTTGATTTGCCTTCTTTCCCTATGCTATTTGATAATGGAACACCACATCAATCTAGACTATGGCAATTGGTTGTTGGCCATTGAGTTAAATGGTTTCATAATATTTACGTATAGCTCACAGCACATAAAAATTTACCAAATACTTGCACATTGATTATTATACCATCATCGCTTTTAATAAAAAATTTATCAAATACCAAATTGATTTATTCATGAAAAAACAAAAAGGATTTTCAATACTAAAAGCTTTAGAACCTGTACGGTAACATTTTAAGGGGTTTTTTGTTTTTGTTTTTTTTAAGGGGTTTTCATTTTCAAAGAACAAAAATGAGGCAAAAACACATTTAGTGGCCCAAAAATAGAAAACACTAAGAATATGTGTACTTGTAGAAAACAGAAAAAAGTTGTTTTCATTCTCATGGGAAACGTTTTCATAAAAATAACTCACATATTATTATTTCAAATTGTACTACCAGACATGTTTTCATTATTTTTATTTTCTAAATATGTTTTCTAATTAATCTACCAGACGTATTTTCATTTCCTGAAAATGCAAATTTATTTTCTTGTTTTCATTCTCTAAAAATATTATAAGAAAACATTCTCTGAAAAAATTACCGAACGAGCCCTTAGTATTTTCGATTAGGTGTCAAATAAATTAAATTAAAATTTTTTTTTTAGAATACATGAATTACGTTTTCTATCTTAGTAGTTTGACGTATTTTTCACATTGGTCCATGTTATTTCGATTTTAAAAATTTGTCATGTAATTTGGTTTCAAACAAGTCCAAATCATACCATGGGTAATGTGGCTGTTGGGTTTTGGGAGTTTACAATCCTCATGGATCTGTTGTTTGACCATATGAGTATGATGCGATTTCTCCCCCATTCTCGTCGGTCGATTCTTTCAGGTGTCTTCATGGAACCCATGTTCTTGTGGTTGCGGTGATGATGAACCTGGCAGCAATGGCGACGGCTGGTGTTTTTTAATAACCTTCTTTGGTAGGGTTGCTAGGGTTTGTGATAATATTGTGCTTTTGGTTGTGGGCTTGGTTCAGTTTATTTTATTTTGTTATATTGTAATATATTGAACTTGAGCTATTATGTATTGGCCTGGTTGTAATGATCTGTTCCTTTTTAATGAAACTTATCTTAACAAAAAAAAAAAAAACAAAGTCCAATTCAAATACTCTAGTCTAATGTATATATAAAGCAAAAGGTAGATTATATATATATAAATTTTTAGTATAAGTGATAGTCTAAATTACAGAGTAGGGGTTTTCTCACACACACTATTAAGATGTCATTAGAGTTTGAACCTAATATCTCTAATCTACAAGTCAATGCTTTATCTCACTGAACTAGACCCCTGTTAGCGCAATAACTAATATAATTTAGTATCAATGTTATTACATCATATGTGAACCATGAAATGACATAAACAACTCTCACCAATCTTTTAGTCGTACATTCTCAAATTTGTGTGATGCCACGTTCCTGGGCAACAAACTTATACAACTCGAAACTATGACCGCAGTGTAGAAATTCGTATGTATCTTTGTAATCGAAGAATGTGAGTACAATGCACAATCTTATGTATTTAAAACCTTCCCTTAAATTAAAATTTGCAATTTTGACATGTGTATAATTTAGTGTTCATTCAGAAAGTTTACCAAATTATTTATTCATATTACATATATATATATATATATATACATGTTATATCAAAATTTCGCAACAATTAAGACATCAGTTAAGTGTGATTTTTAGACAAAACAGATCAGAAATTCAAATTCCAATTCAACAAGTTTTGGAATGAAAATTATCTTCCAATATTGTTTAAAAAAAATTCAACACTCATTCCAATTCGAAAACTTGGAATTTTTTTGAATTTTTGGGAAATTTCGGAACTTACATATTTTGGAATTTTTTTTATATAGAAATTTCATAAAGTAGTTCAAAATTTTAAATATGTCCAACAACCGAAAAAGCTATAAAAACTATTATATGGTAGTATTTAGATATTGTTATTTTTTATGGAATAACGCGTCTATGTCTATTTTGTCATTAACTCATATTTAGTTTAACATAAAATAAATAACTGTGTGTAGTCTAATTTGAAACCGTGATATATTTCGGAGTTTTCGGAATCTTGAGATACATTCCAATTCCATTTCAATTTTTTCCTGATTTCTTTTTTTGGATTTCGGAACTTTCATAGGTCAAATTGATTTGAAATTGTCAACATTAGAAAATTTCAAATTATAATTAGCCAAAAACGGATTTTCCAATCCTAATTACACTCTCAACTAGGGGAGCATTTTTGCTCACCACTTTAACTCAAGGTGTATCCTCACCACCCTTCCCAAAATGTGACAAATGTCCATGGGTTTAACTATAGTTAACTCTTTATTTTTTATTTGTTTGATGACATTATTATGAGAGAGAAACAATAATTTAATAAGATTTTTTTCTAATTTACCCTTATTCTATTAATTAATTTTATTTTAAAAATAAATCAAAACAATGGAAACTGAAAAGCATACGTTCTTATTCCAAAAAAAAAAAAAGAAGTCCCTTGAATTGAGAATTTATAGTTTCTTGATTATCCACAACTTGAGTGCTCGTATTTGAAGACTTAATAGCTCCAAGAGTTCACTGCTCAATAGAATTCCTTCCTTTGTTACTTGTTTTTTGGTGTTGTGTATTGCTTTTTTATTTTTTATTTTTTATACTTTGGGGATTGGTTTGCTTTATTTAGTTTTCTGAGTATCAAGGCCAAATTCGAATTTAACAATTCACGTCTTTCGTTATTTGCTTAATTGGTAATTAATATAAAAAGTTTGTTGAGTTAATTAATAGAATAATAGTAAATTAGAAAAAATCTTATTAATTAAAGTATTTTTTCTCTCTCATAATAATGTCATCAAATAAATAAAAAATAAAGAGTTAACTATAATTAAATTCATGGACATTTGTCATTTTTTGGAAAAGGTGGTAAGAGTACACCTTGGGTTAAAGTGGTGAGCAAAAATACTCCCATCAACTAGTCGTACATACTCAAACTTATTATATATAAATCAAATTTATAAGTCAATTACAATATTAAAAAATTTTGAATCAAAATCGGCCAAAAACGGATTTTGAAATCCAACTTGCACACTCAACCAGTAGTACATACTCAAACTTATTAGATATAAATCAAATAATATATAAGTCAATTACAATATTAGAGATTTCAGAATTGTAATCCAATAATAAGGGCGGTTTATGCTTTGAACATTATGAGAATTATTAAATTAAGAAATTAACCTGGTTATGTGCAAAATTGTGAGTGATTCAATCACAGCAGATTTCAGACCCAAAAAAAAGAAAGAAGAAGTCACAGCAGATTTTGGCAATACGGAAAATGAAGTATCGTTGACTTTTACATTTTGTTGACCAGGACGGGCTAAGTCGTCAAAAATAGACAGGTTACGGTCAAGATACGTCTAGGGGTTATCGTGTAATTGTTTAGAAAAATTATGTAGTCGTTTAGAAGATTATAACGAATATGGGGTCAAAATGTAGTTTTCAAAAATTGGCCACATCACACCTGAGCCTTTCTTCTTCCGGACACAGAGGAAATCTAGGTTTTTCCATTTGAAAAGAAACGGCTGCACCAGCAAACTCAAGGAACCATATCCAGAAGGAAGACGAAGGAAGAAGAGAGAAATTTCGAAGGCACCTCTTCGTCCCCACTGAAATTTCTGCTGCTCCACCAGGTTTTTTTAAATTTTATTTATTTATTTTTATAAATCTTCACTTCGTTCGTTGATGTATTAGTTCATTCGTTATAACCAAATCCAAATCCTGTCCGGATTATATTAATTAATTAATTTTTTGTTATAAAAATGAATTCTTTTGTATGAAAATGATATTGGGGAGCAGATCTTCGTGAATCACTTGGGAAATGAATGGTCTTGTTGGATGTGTTAGGTTCTCTGCGTTGTTCTTCCATGGAAGCAGTTCTTAACTGACGAACCGGCAAACCCATTGCTAATTGTTTGCTTTTGTTTTGTGGACGTGAATTGGAGCCTTAATTTGGGACATTCGTTTGGTGGCTGAGACTGGACAGGATTGGGATTGTGTCCAGTCATATCCCATAGAGTCTCCCACCCTTGCGAAGGAGAGGAACTTCCCTGCCTCGGTTTTACTATCGTCTTCTTCCTGTCTCTCTACTCATGCCTACTGAGGACAGAGATAGGAAGAGGGGATTCCGGCAACCAATCCGGCCGAATTTCATCCGTTTTGTCTCAAGCTCGTTCGGGTGATTCCGGCAACCAATCTCTTCGAATTATGTATGCTTTTTAATCCTCTCGATGTGCTCTAGCTGCTGGTTGTGGTATTTAGGCGAAATTTCTGCGTTTACCAAATCAAATAAACGATGGAAGTCTGGCCGGTTTTCGGCCTCCGATTCCAGCCACTTCCGTCGACTTTTTGGGGTAGATCCAAGAACAGAAGTTGCTCCACTCAATGTGCTGATCCTATAGTGTAAGTCTTGGCCGGCGTTTTGGAGTTTTTCCAATCGCTAGAATTTGATTTGGACACCGGCGCGTGGGCGGCACATGGGGCACATGGTGGCCTGTCATTGAGTCCTAAAATGATCCTCATGTAGTCCCGAGTACGACGGTATGCTCGGATATGAATTTGGATATCTTTTTATCGTCGATCGGATATTGCATATAAGGTGTTATCCAGGTTCGATATGTTCGGGCCGTTGGATCGACTCCAATTTAATATATGTTGATTAGGCATTCCTAGGATCGTGTAGGAATTCGCGGATCTTGAATCGAAGCCCCGGATGTTCTGATTCAATAACTTAAAATTTGCGTTTTACAATAATCGTCAGATCGTGCGATCGTGAGCGATCCGACCGTCCGATTCGGACCAAACTTGAAGGACGTGTATCCTAGACCGTGTGGAACCCATAGGAACTTTCGGATAGTAAACAGGAGGTCGTGGGTCCCGTGGGCCCGGTTGACCCAATTCGGAAAGTTTGACAGCGCGGTTGACCGAGCGTCTTCCGAGGCTATCCCTTCATTCAAAACACTTAGTTGGACCTTAGGAACGTCTCATTCCTCGTGCTTACTTGAAACTCGGGAATTAGGGTTTTAACTTAAAAGATTCTCATTCGATAACGCTTTATATTAATTGCGTGCACATATTCTAAAATAGGTACTCCAACCACGCTTGTGCAGCAGGCGGGACCCTCTCAGGGTCGAGTAGTGTGGGACTATCTGTGAGTGGCGAGGAGCTTCTGTATACGAATTTTAATGGGAACTCCGGAGTTTCCGGATCTGGGTCGGCATTGCTACATCGCTGATTGCCAGCAGATCGATTTCTTGCCCTTCACCTGCGATAGCTGTCATCAGGTCTCTCTCTCTCTCTCTCTCTCTCTCTGTGTCTGAATTATATACCTCCATGTTTATGTGAACATCAAATGTTAAGAATATGTGTTTTGAAATTTTCATTTTGGTTATTGGGATTGAGATTATGTTATGTTTGGTTAGCTTGGAGAATTGTAAGAATTATTATTTCTTGAAAAAAGAAACAGAGGAAGATCCCGAAATAAATTTATCTGATCAAAATTCAAAATTGTCCATTTGGAATTGTGCATAACGACATTCTCTGGGAATTTACAAGAAGTTTTCAGGAAATTTCCGGTCTTGCGGTGTGCTCAAGTTACTATTAGTGACTTTATCCGGCGATATTGCATTTCTGAACTGTTTTAAGTAATGGTACATCATGTTGCATTGCATTGTATGCTCAAAGTTTTTATATTATTCGACTGTTTACTAGTATTTTACGAATTGCATTGAATGTTTTGGAGAAAATAATTGGGGAAATGTTTTCGAACTAGAAATATTTTTGCTCACCACTTTAACCCAAGGCGTACCATCACCACCCTTCTCACCACTTGATACATGTCCATCGACGTAATCATAGTTAACTCTTTGGTTTGTATTTATGAAACTATGGTTATGTCCATGGACACGTGTCAAGTGGTGAGAATGGTGGTGAGGGTACACCTTGGGTTAAAATGGTGAGCAAAAATGTTCCTTTTTCAAAATTGACAAACTGATGGTAAAAGGGAAGTGAATTGTATTGCCTAGTTGTGGAATGTTCTCACAACCTTTTAGATCATTAGTTTTTCTTCTTAATTACTTTTCTATAAAGTAATGTGATGCCCCCACGTATATCTTGTGAATTTCACCAAAATTTTATATGCCCTAGATGTATGCTAACCAAACAGAGTTGGGGGTTGGGATGCATTCCATTTGATTCTGTAGTTCTTATTTATGTAGGTTAATACAATGGTGTTGTCTTCAATTTTTCTGCAATCATCCATATCCCTAAATTGTAGATTTTATTCCCTTACATTGTTTCTGCTTATTGGGATCTTTTTTTTTCTTTTTTTTTTTAATGACACAAGCCTAACATTTTGCAGGTATTTTGTTTGGAGCATCGAAGCTATATTAAGCATAATTGTCCAAAAGCTGACAAACAAAATGTCACTGTTGTCATCTGTCCCCTTTGTGCCAAAGGAGTTCATCTAATTCCAGATGAAGATGCAAACATTACTTGGGAGAGACATGTTAACAATGAATGCGACCCTTCTAATTATGAGAAAGCCACAAAGAAGAAAAAGTGTCCTGTTCCCGGCTGCAAGGAGCTCTTAACATTCTCCAACACAATCAAGTGCAGGGACTGCACGGTCGACCACTGTTTGAAGCATCGATTTGGACCTGATCACAAGTGTCCGGGACCCAAGAAACCTACAACAGGCTTTCCTTTTTCAGGCCTGTTAAGTAGGAGTAGGAAAGAAGTGTGGAAGCCCAACCATGCTCCTGTCGCATCTTCCTCGAACTGGAGTAATAGCTTTCTTACTGCAGCTTCATCTTTTCGAGCCTCAGCTGAAGCAAGTGTGGCAAAATTGAGTAGTGAACTTAGCCAGAAGTGGCAGATAGCAAAGGATGGAGTAGGGCAGAGCAGCAATAGTGGGAGTAGAAACGGGCAGCTGGAGGAGTGTCCGCAGTGTGGTGCTAAGTTTTCCTCAGTCACCACTCTTGTAGACCACGTAGAAAAAGTCCATGAGAAGGGTGGCAACAGAGCCGGGGTGAAGAAAGCGACAATCGATGCCTGCCCTAAATGTAGTAAAGGGTTTCGTGATCCAGTAGCTCTCGTAGAGCACGTTGAGAGAGATCATGGTGGCACATCAAGGACGTAGGTACCATTTTTGGAGAAAGTGTGTGTATTATCCATTGGGTATAAATTCATTGTCGTCGCACTGGCAAATGCATGTATCTTTTGAGCATTCAGTCAAACTTTAAAATTGAATATAAAGTTATTCTTTTGTGAATATTTTAAATATCACTTGTTGAAAGCCAAATGCGATTTGTGTTATCCATTTCTTTAGGATTTAGTGCCTGCAAATAGAATTTAAAGGAAGCTTGGAATTATAGGTCATGAAATTAGAATTGTGGGGTAATGTTTTATTTCTTGCTTGTTTTCTTACTTTGTCTTGAGGTGTCTTGAGGTCATAGGGATGCAAGGAATTATTCTCTAATAGCAAAATTTTGTTTAGGAATAGGAAAAGTGCTCATAATTTTGCTTATTTACTTTCATTTTCATTTGTGCAGTGTAATTGTTTGAAATAGGTAACTATTCTTAACCACTTGAATTACAATTTTTTTGGCCACACTATCATGACGTTATAGGGGTTCGAACTTGAGATCACTACCTTAAAAATCAAGAACCTTTTTCTTTAGGAATGACCCGTTTGCGTATACTTTTAGATAAAAATCAATGTAATATCCCTATAAATAAGCAATCAACATCTCTGCATCATCACTTATAGATTTTCACCTCCACATAAATCCAGTCCACACATTAGCCTAGGTAAATGCAAATCCTAGTTTTAGAAGCCCCTTGGCTCCCATATCTCAGGCTTGAGAAGAATTACATGTAAAGAGAATGTCACCGTAGGATTATATCAAGCCAGCCCATCACGGATTGTCATATTAGAAAGTTAAAATACATAACAATGAGTGATTGGCTCGAACTAGTGTAGCCCCTCTTATTCTCAATTTATTCTCTACCATTATAGTTTGTAGCCAATTCCATCCAAATCTCTGTGAAAAAAATCAGGTGAAACTGTTACCTAATACTCCCCCCTCGTTCCTTCCTGTTCCTAATATCCCTCTCTCAGTTCGCGCCAAATCCAACCATCTTATTATCCCAATCGCTCCCCACTCTAGCTTGACATTCTGATTATGGACAACCTTTTCGTCAAAAAAATAGAAAATTAATCGAGTCGATTTCAGGTTCAGTGCTCAAGTTTCTTTTTGGCTTTTTAATAAAAACTCAGGGCACTTGAAACGACCGGGGTGAAAACTTGGGCGTGGACTTAAGATTTCGCGGATTCGATGTCCCTCTGTATCCGCGGAAGGCAAGACTGAAAAGCTTCAAAGAATCCAATCTGGCACCCGGCAACAAATCCCGGGTTGTTTGGTTGCGGAAATAGAAATCCCATCTTGCTCGTCCCATTGCTGCATGCTGTGCGTTAATTTCTTTTTGTTGATTGGTGGGGAGCTTCTGTACAAGAATTTTAATGGAAACATCTGGATCGTCATTGGAACGTAGTTGATTGCCAATAGATAAATTTCTTTCCCATCACCTGCGATAGCTGCCGTCAGGTCTGTTACCAACCAGCTATGGTTTGCTACATTAATGATAGTTGCTGCACCAACTGATTATTGTAGGATTAATGGCACCAGCTGCCTACTGAGCTTGGTTAGACAGCCATCCTCTTATAAATATGTAGTTAGTAATACAAAAAAAAAAAAAAAGTTGAAATCTGCCAAACGTTTTATGTTCTTCTCATTCTCTACACTTCTCACTTGTTCTGCCGAAACTAGAAACCTTTCTTATGATACCCTTTTGATACTCTTCTGATGCTATTTTGACATGGTATCAGAGCAGCGATCTTGCTGATTGCTGACTCTTGTTCTAAGTCTTTGCTACCTCCATGGGGGAAGATGTTTTTTCCCCTGCTGGAAATAGCACCACCAACCGTTCTCAACCTACCTACCTAGAAGCATTAACGACACCGATCCGGACCCAGACACCAACCCGACTGATTGGCCTCACCTGGTCGCTTGATGAAGAGCATACACTACTCGCTTGATGATGATAATCTGGGAACAGATGTAATAAAATGGAACAGAAGCTTTAGAGAAGAGGTGGATAAGTGCCTTGTACAGTTGCCATATAAGTTAATACTAATCTGCTACAGTTACTGAATTAACCTCGTACCCACAAATCTGTCATCATGTTAGTTTTGATTTAGAATTGCTTGCATTGTTAGTGGTCTTATCATTTCAAATAGTTTAATAGTCTTTATAAGTTTCCATATTGCTCAAATTTCAATGAGATTGTTACTGAATTTATCAAATGTACAATAACCAAGCTGTCATTGTCAAACAGGTTGGCGAACCAGGGCCAATTCTTGATGCTATGGCAGTTATGTTGGAAAATATCTCAACTATTACAGTTATAGCCAGAACTACAATTTCTGCTGTTTATCGTACTGCTCAAATTGTAGCTTCCTTACCCAACTTGTCCTATCAAAACAAGGCAAGTAGTATAATGTATGGTCTTTTACTTAATTGTCTTTCTGAGACACTTTCAGTCTTATAAATAATTTTTAATTAATTAATTTATAATCTTTCTTTAGGCATTTCCTGAGGCATTGTTTCATCAATTACTCCCAGCTATGGTCCATCCAGACCATGAAACACGTGTTGGAGCGCTTCCTGTCTTCTCTGTTGTTCTTGTGCCATCTTCAGTTTGCCCTGGTCTATCCTCATCCAATACAGAATCAAGAAAGGCCATGGATTTTCCAAGGACACTCTCAAGAACTGTATCTGTATTTTCTTCTTCAGCTGCCCTTTATGAGAAGCTAAGAAGAGAAAAAAATTATTTGCGGGAAAGTATTTGTGAAGACAATGATGAAAATGTTGTTAATGAAGGGGAACAAAGAGACCAATAATGGGATTCTGAGCAGATTGAAATCATCTTATAGTCGGACATATAGCTTGAAATTTCTATGAGCAATTCGACCAAGGAACATGTGAGTTTTAACAATTTTAGTTTCTTTACTTTAGCTTTTCCTTAAAACTTATGAAATTCTTAACCATCTTCAATGTACTTATCTGGTTTGCATGGGACTTACTGTGAAATTACTTTGTTTATTGAAGAGGGTTGGGTATTTTTAATTAAAAATCAGAATTATGTTGAAACCTCCAATCTTTCTGTCTCTCCATGTGCCGAATGGAGCTGCACATGAGGGAAAGGATGCTAGCTTGATATACATTGCTGGCATTTCCTAATGATTTTGTGTCTTTGCATTTGTTAAACCTCAGGAAGCCAATTCCCTCAGGTTGAGCAGCCACCAGATAACTCTCTTGCTTTTATCAATTTGGGCACAATCCCTCTCTCCTGGGAACATGCCCGAAAACTATGAAGCAATTGCTCATACGCATAGCCTCGTATCACTTTTCTCTCGGGCCAAGGTAATTTCTAGAACAATGTTACTTGATTAGTCTTTTCTATTATATATGTTGGCGATGCCTTTTCTATGTTCTTTTCTTTTTATGTTGCTTTCACTTAGTTGGAACTCCTTATATTTTGCATGTTTGCATTACGTCTTGTTACTGCTTAATACGTCTAGAAAATTAATTTCTTTCAAGCAGGGAGCATGAGGACGGCTAATCATCCCTTTTTCTTTTTTCTGAAGCCTCTTTTTAACTGGAACTGCATTAAAATGTTACAGGCATTTTGTTCATTTCAGTCTTTCTGAAATATTAAGCGCCTTCTTTTGTTTTTTGTTCTTTTTCTTCAGAATGTCTTTTATTCTGTATCGTCTTAGTCACATTTTTTTGGACTTGGGGACTAGTAAAGGATTCTTCCATAGACTTCCAGTCATATGTCATTGCAATAGAATGAGAGATGACATTCTATTTTCATAGATTAAAAGGGGGAAGTAAAAGAAGAAAAGAAAACCTTGTCATTTTGTTTGAATATTCAAAAACATTCTGAAGAGTTAATGCCTTTTGATATGATATAGATGGAAAATGATAACATAACTTCTTTGATTACCACAAAACCCGTCTTAGTTCCTTGCTCGTTTGAAGCTCATGATAACTTTTTTCTTTCCAGAATTGCTTCTAACTGCTTTATAAGCTTCACAGCTCGCCTACCACCTCATAGGTCATTGTGCTATGTAGTTAAGAGGGTATTGTCATCAGGGGAAAACTCTGATTCTAAAGTATATGGTAGAAATAGAACCATGTGACTATAATTTCATTTTTCAGAGTTTAACTGCTATTATGAATTCATGGATGACTCCAGAACTTATGCCAATTCTATAAAGAGATGCTGGGACATTTTTTTTTTCCATCGTATCTATTGCCTTGTTTTCCCTTTTTTCGTTCATCTTTTTTTGCAGCATTCCAGTGTCGAGGTTCTTGTTCAAAGTTTCCAGTTAGCATTTTCCTTGCGGGACATTTCTCTTACTGAGGGAGGTGAGCCCACAGTCTGTCCAAACTAAATGCATACTTTCTCTGCACGTGTTTCCATTAATGACAATATACCATTATTTGTTGTTTCCATTTACTAATATTAATTAGCTAGAGAAGAAAACATGAGAAACCTTCGAACTAAAGATAGATGTATATAAAAGTAAGTAAAACATTAGTTATAGCCCGGATGACATGGTTACACCAGGGAAAGTTTGTTTCTAAAATTTTTCATAATCTAGTTCTGAGAACTTTGAACTCAGTATTAGCATTTGAACAAATTCTGCTGATTCTTTTTCTAGTTGTATATCAATCGGTTTAGGATATATTTAGGCTGACCCCTTTCCCTAATCTATACTTTATAACGGAGGACAATGATTGCTCCGATACTGAACAGCTGTAGGGCAATGACTGCTGTTATACCAAATTGATGTAGCATAGAAATTGAGGTTAAGCATGCTCACAGTATTTCTTTTATCAATATGCCAAACTCTCCCTAACCTTTAAGAAGGCCTCTATTAACATAACCAACAACAAAACAATAATAACAATAATTTTTGGTAATATTATTAGGTTGTAATCATAATGATTACTATTATTAATAGCCAAAGCATTATACATATAGCCGAGACTCCAATTCTAGGAATAAAAATATATTTAATTTCTAGGAATAAAAAAAAATATTTAATTCCACCTATGTGCAAAATAATTACTATTTCTTCTTGTGCCCATTGCCATATTGAATTCAAGAAATTTTGAACAAGCTTGACTTTGCATGATTGGGATGTCAGATAAAGCAACTTTCCCTCTTTCATTTCAGGGCCATTGCCACCATCGCGTCGCAGGTCCCTCTTTACCCTGGCAACATCAATGATTCTCTTTCTATCAAAAGCATACAATATTCTTTCTCTTGTTCATAGAGCCAAGGCATTGCTTATGGATAAAACGGTATGTGGTATTTTGTAAATAAAGCTTATAGTTTATTCACATAGGTTGTCTTGTATGTGATTTTCTGAGGTTCCATAAGATCTAAATTCTCTTTAGGAACCATTTTCGTGCATATGCTTGTGATTTATTGCTTAAATTAATTGATTCCAAGCACTTCGAAGACACAAAGAAAGTGAGCCAGTACTTATGGTTTCTTTTTATGTGAGATTTCCGTAATTGAACATCTTTCTAGCTCAGGAAATAGATTTGAAACCATTATATTCTTATTCAGGTTGATCTGTTCCTACATTTGGTTGAAGATCGCAAGTTGCAGGCTGTTAAGACTGGATCTGACCATCCCACAATTGCTTATGGATCTAAAGAATATGATAATTTGGCCTTAAAATCTCTATCAGAAATAGCGATCACTGATGAGCAAACAAGGGAATTCTTTGCTTCTCAAATTTTGAAGAGCTTGGACAAATTGTCAGATGTAAGCTTTTATACCAATTGATTTAAGCGACTTCGACTGCCTTTTGATAATAAAAGAAAACATAAGTCATTTGTACTATTATATCGATAATGAATAGGGAGCTATTATGCAGTCTGAACTGTCTACTATAAGGGAGCAGCTGGTCAGTGAATTCTTACCTGATGATGTGTGTCCACTGGGAGCCCAGTTGTTCATGGATGCTCTGCAAAAGTTATATCAGGTTGATTTGAGCAATAGTGAAGCTATTAAGGAGAATTCTCTTCATTCATTTTTTCTTTTTTTCCGCTTTTCTTTGTTGGTAGGGAAGATCCTATGTCTTATGTGTGAGGGTGGCAACTATTACATAAGCGTTGAGCAAGAAAGATGGGAGTCAATCAACTTATTTATCTAAAAAGTTTTCTTAATGCTTGGGACTCATAATTTTATTCTTGTTATGCAGGATGCTCCAATATTTTCTTTGGATGATAATTCTTTTCCAGGTTCATTTGATAGCCAAAAGAACAACTCTGCGAATCTTCCTGATCTTTTGAGTGTCAATCAACTTATGGAATCAGTATGTTAGCCACTACATTTTTTTATATATAGCTTTTATTGACTTAAAAGAAATGTAGCCTTTTGTTGGTTTGTTAATGAAGCAAAATTCAGAGAGAGGAAGGTACATCATGACAATATTTTGAAAGCATGCTTTATGCACTCAGGTCCTGGAGACAGCACATCAAGTTGGAAGGTTGTCAATCTCAAATGCACCTGATGTGCCTTACAAGGAGATGGCTGGCCACTGTGAGGCACTCCTGATAGGAAAGCAGCAGAAGATGTCCAGTTTGATGAATTTCCAACAGAACCAGGAATATTTGATGAACCTATCTTTACAAAATCGTAACAATGATGTGAAATGGATGATGTCCGATTTCCAAGCTGATGCCTGTTCCCATAAGGTACTTCCTGGCTTTAACTTAAACCATGGATACTTGTGCTATATCAATGTATATATCTACGCATACCATGCACGTGCTCTGGCTGGAATTTTGATGTAGTTGAGTTGTAAAGATACATACTATCCAGAATTTTGATCTGCATGCAAACTAATTCACACCATCTCTCTCTGTGAAAATCTAATATCGTGAACTTGAATGAAATGCAGAGCAGTAATCCTTTTGCTGATCAGACTGCCACTTCATACATACCACCCCAAACCCTAGGCTGTGTCCCAATGATGTGTGCAACTAAGTACCAGCAACATGCCCACTCCTTCAGTCTACCGGCATCAAGTCCATATGATAACTTCCTAAAAGCTGCAGGCTGCTGAAGAAAGGAAATTTTTGGTAATCCAGTGAATTTAAAATGCTCAAGGGTTACCAGCTTTAGGTAAAAAAAAATTTATAGGTTTTCCTTCTTCTTTTAGGCTTTGTTACCTGAAGGAAGAGATTGTTGTCACCAAACATCCACCAAGTTTTTAACCCTTTTCGTTTCCAATTCTTTCGTTCTTTTCATTTTCCCAACATTTAGTAGTTGACTGTACCATTGGTCTTATGAAGTTCTCGTAGCCTTGTAGACTTTCTCGTTACTGATTCGATCGGTTTTGATATATAAAATTTCATTTATTTGTTTTTTTCAATTGTCACTGTGGATGTATGCGATTTGCAAACTTCACTGCTACCCAGACACAAGACATGTCTATAGTTCTCACTTGGGTTTCTTCTACAGCTCACTATGTACATGGAGCTATATTTCTTGCCATATCTTTACTTGCAATATATACAAGTGCTATTTGTCACTTGCAATTATTTGACGGAAAGTTTGATGAAACTGAACTTTGATACAAATTTGAAACATAACATGAAGTTTGGGTGGTTAATTGTAAAACATTTTGGTCCATGTGGGGCTTGCACAAAACTGAAAAAGTTCAGTGGTTTGGGGCTTGCACCTAGATCTAAGATTTTTTTTTCTCATCTTTTTCACTCTTCTCCTCTTTAATTTCTAGGTTGTATTCTCAAACAAGGTTTTACTCAATACCACTCTACTGCACTTGCTCGTGCATTCTGTTCCTGCCTCAGATAAAATCTTTTCTTCGTTGTTTCTGGTTGAATGAAATGCTCCGGCCTCAACTCTTTTTCTGGGCTTCAATGAAATGCTAGTAATTAAATAAAAAATAAAAAACAAAAGAGCAAGGATGCCGCATAACGCATCTGGCGAGGGGTTTCAAAGTGAATTGAATAACTATGGTGGTTTGTGAGTGTATACGTTTTTTGTCACAGTAGTTTGACGTATTTTTCACATTGGTCCATGTTATTTCGATTTTAAAAATTTGTCATGTAATTTGGTTTCAAACAAGTCCAAATCATATCATGGGTGCTGTGGCTGTTGGGTTTTGGGAGTTTACAATCCTTATGGATCTATTGTTTGATCATATGAGTATGATTCGATTTCGCCCCCATTCTCGTCTGTCGATTCTTTCGGGTGTCTTCATGGAAACCATGTTCTTGTGGTTGCGTTGATGATGAACTTGGCAGCAATGGCGACGGCTGGTGTTTTTTAATAACCTTCTTTGGTAGGGTTGCTAGGGTTTGTGGTAAATGTTGTGCTTTTGGTTATGGGGTTGGTTCAGTTTATTTTATTTTGTTATATTGTAATATTTTGGACTTGAGCTGTTATTTTATTTTGTTATATTGTAATATATTTGTAATGATCTGTTCCTTTTTAATGAAACTTATCTTAACAAAAAACAAAGTCCAAATCATATAGTCTATCAAATTAACAAATGAAATTAAATGTGGCCATATAATTACCGCATGGGATTTACTATATTCGACGCAAAATAGTATCGATTTGTCTATATTGATTGTTGCCTAAACAAAACTACATGAGTAAGCTTCTCTTCAAAAAAAAAAAAAAAAAAAAAAAAACTACATGAGCAAGCTAGAAATTAGGAATTTTTTGAATTTTGGAAAATTTCGAAATTTATACATTTTGGAATTTTTTAAAGAAAATTTCATAAAGTAGTTCAAAATTTTAAACATGTCCAACAACCGAAAAAGCTAGAAAAACTATTATATAGTAGTATTTATATATTGTTATCTTCTATGGAATAACGCATCTATGTCTATTTGGTTATTAACTCATATTTAGTTCAACATGAAATAAATCATTGTGTGTAGTCTAATTTAAAATCACGATATATTTCAGAATTTTTGGAATCTTGAGATACATTCTGATTCCATTTCAATTTTTTCCGGATTTTTTTTTCGGGCTTCGGAACTTTTGGATGTCAAAAATAGAATTTTTCGAATCAGAATCGGCCAAAAACGGAATTTACAATCCAACTTGTACCCTCAACCAGTAATACATACTCTAACTTATTATATATAAATCAAATAATATATAAGTCAATTACAATATTAGAGATTTCAGAATTGTAATCCAATAATAAGGGTGGTTTATGCTGTGAACATTATGAGAATTATTAAATTAAGAAAATAACCTGGTTGTGTGCAAAATTGTGAGTGATTCAGTCACAGCAGATTTCAGCCAAAAAAAAAAAGTCACAGCAGATTTTGGCAATATGGAAAATGAAGTATCGTTGACTTTTACATTTTGTTGACCACGGGATACGTCGTCAAAAACACACAGGTTACGGTCACGTCTAGGGGTTATTGTGTAATTGTTTAGAAAATTATGTAGTCGTTTAGAACATTATAACCAATATGGGGTCAAAATGTAGTTTTTAAAACAAATTGGCCACATCACACCTGAGGCTTTCTTCTTCCGGACGGAGAGGAAAGGCTATCTAGGTTTTTCTATTTGAAAAGAAACGGCTGCACCAGCAAACTCGAGGAACCAGATCCAGAAGGAAGACGAAGGAAGAAGAAAGAAATTTCGAAGGCACCTCTTCGCCCCCACTGAAATTTCTGCTGCTCCATCTGCTACACCACCAGGTTTTTTTAAATTTTATTTATTTATTTTTATAAATCTTCACTTCGTTCGTTGATGTATTAGTTCATTCGTTATAACCAAATCCAAATCCTGTCCGGATTATATTAATTAATTAATTTTTTGTTATAAAAATGAATTCTTTTGTATGAAAATGATATTGGGGAGCAGATCTTCGTGAATCACTTGGGAAATGAATGGTTTTATTGGATGTGTTAGGTTCTCTGCGTTGTTTTCCATGGAAGCAGTTCTTAACTGAGGAACCGGCAAACCCATTGTTAATTGTTTGCTTTTGTTTTGTGGACCTGAATTGGAGCCTTAATTTGGGACATTCGTTTGGTGTTTGAGACTGGACAGGATTGGGATTGCGTCCAGTCATATCCCATAGAGTCTCCCACCCTTGCGAAGGAGAGGAACTTCCCTGTCTCGGTTTCACTATCGTCTTCTTCCTATCTCTCTACTCATGCCACCTGAGGACAGATATAGGAAGAGGGGATGGTGAAACTAGGGTAGGGAAGTATTTGTCCTCACAATTCTCTGATATATGGAACAGTTGTCCAATTTAATGAGTCCAATGCCACCATTGTTAAGTTCATCATTAGAGTCAAACCCTTGCTGAGGAGAGAAACTTCCATGCCCCGGTTTCACTATCCACTATTCCCGTCTCTCTATAGGTGACATGAGGAGAGAGAGAAGAAGAGGAAAATAGGGAAACCGGGTCAGGGAAGCATTTTTCCTTGCTAATGGGGACTTGTTGTCGCTAATATGTGGAAGAGTTGTCCAATTTAGTGGAAGAGTTGTCCAATTTAACGAGTCTAGTCCGACCATTGTTAAGTTTATCAAACATAAGACAGAACATTTAGTCCATTTAAATTGGTCTTGCCCTGTCTAGTCCTAGCACCAAGTAGTTGATATGGTTTTAGTTTGTTTGAATGCGTTCCTTTTTTTTATTGTCATTGCCTTTTCTCTGATACCACTCGGTTATGTTTCTGAGTAGCAGTTTGAAAATGTCTGCAAAATCCATCGTTTCTGCTGTATTTGGATCATTTGCTGTGGCATGGACATGCGACTATCTTATGGCTGAGAAGAAAATATTTGGAGGCAAGTTGGTGTTTCTGTTTTTTGAAGCTTGTTGCATAATACTTGGTGCAATAGTCTGATGTTATTGTGAATTTTTATTAACTTAGGAACTACTCCAACAACTGTTGCAAGCAAAGAATGGTGGGAAGAAACTGACAAGAAGTTCCAGGCATGGCCTCGTACTGCCGGTCCACCAGTGGTCATGAACCCCATCAGTCGTCAGAATTTCATTGTCAAGTCTCGTGTTGATTGAAGATTTTCATGATCATCACTCTGTTTATGTAACCAGTTCTAAACAATGTTAGGCTGGACTTGATTCCTGAAGGGTTAGCCATCATTTCATAACATAATGGCCTTGATATACTTTCCTTCATTGTTCTTTGGTATTGGGTTGTTTGGATAACGTTGTCAACCTTACTGCGATATGAATAAATTTCAGTGAGCCATCTTGAATCTCAGGTCCAAAAACCCATTTTTGAATTACCATTTATTTATCTTCTCATTTGTTTCACCAATAATATTAAAGTCACCACAAGCTCTCCTAGCTTTTAGTCCCTAGTTGATATGGAATATTTCAGTGGATAGAAATGAGTGAGGTTGAAGTGGCCATTTGTTTTTCCAGATTTTTAGATTCGAGAAAATTCGGTATTGTAATCGCAGGGCGAAACAAGTAACAAAAACTATTTAAAAATAAATAAATAAAATAACTAAGTAGCAACTCATGAGTAAATATAATACAATCAGCCATTTCACTTGATCTCCTTCACAATAAACAGATGAAATACCCGAGAACATAGACTGAATGGCCTCAACAAATTATGTGGAAAAACAATTCCCATGTGGATGAAGATTTCCCACCAACCACAACTCAAATGATGATCCGAGTGATTTGAACTCAGACATTGACAAATTTTTCTTTGCATAATAAGGTATTTAAGGATTGAACTGGATTAAAGAGAAACTGTAAATGATTGTTGATATGCACCTTCACATAAAAAATTTCAAAACCAGGAACTACAACATTATACTTGGGACCTAATATGTAAAAGAAACTCAAGAATAACCCTTCCCTATGGGAGGACTCTCCTTGCATATTCATCCACCACCAATTCCTGCATCAACTCAAATCACAAGCGCCATTTCACTTGAACACATAGCAAGGAGATGGATGATCTGAAACCAACCCAGCCTGAGTAAAATTTAAACATGACCACTTCCCCTGGGGTTTCAACTTCACATCAACAAAAGAGCCTTGATCTGATGGGTTCATGACATAGAAGATCAAATGGCGGGGTATCCATCAGTTCTGTTTTATTTCTTGAAGCATTTCCACAACCTTCTTCATTTTGGGTCGTTTGGCCGGTATGCTGTCAGTGCAGAGTAGTGCAATCTTCAGTGCTGCAAGCATTTCTTTCCGCCAACCAAAGGAAACTGTGCTAAGCCTTGCATCGAGAATCTGCTCAGGGGTTTCACCTCTTGATGGAGCATTATGCACCCACTTCACCAAATCCACCCCCTCGTCAAAGGCCTCATCTACTGGTAATTTGGTTGTAAGGATCTCAAGCAAAACAACACCATAGCTGTAGACGTTCCCGGGTGCTGTAACTTGCATTGTATATGCATATTCTGATGACAGAAGAGAGAGAAAACAGAAACCATGATTAGTAATAAGGGCGAGAGAAAGAAAGAAGGGGAAAGTTGGAATTGAAAATTCATGGCTGCATATAAGATAGAACACTAACAAAGCTACCAAATGAAAGGATTGAAAATTGAACTGTATCAAACTATTAATATACCTGGAGGAATGTATCCGAAGGAGCCTGCAACTGCACTTATACTGGCTGTGCCCCTGGATGGATCCAAGAGCTTTGATATCTCAATCTCTCCGACCAATGGCTTGAAGTTAGCATCTAGAAGAACATTACCAGAAGAAATATCAAGGTGGATAATTGCCACGTGATGAAGAAAGGCCAACCCTTCTGCAACTCCGATGGCAATAGAAAGTCTTGTTGGCCAGTCGGGTTCATATTCAGGTAGCTTGGTAGATTCATGAAGAAGCTGACACAATGTCCCATAGGGCAAGTAATGATGCAGCAAAAGAGCAACATCTTCATAAATAACAAATCCGATAGGACGCACTAGATTATCATGACAGAGTTTGCTCAGCCTTTCAAGTTCTCTAATCATCTTGTTCTGGTGATGAATGATTGTCCTGTCCATGGATTTCAGTCTCTTCACTGATAGAATCAGCCCAGATGGCATAACAGCCTTGTAAACTGTGCTAAAAGTCCCAGTACTGAGCTTGTTTGAATCCTTCAGAGTTGCTTTAACAGCATAATCAAGATCTATTGCTTGTTTGAGATTCTCAACGAAGACATTCCCTGCCACTATCGCCGGTACATTATTGGCTTCCTCATCTTCAGTCCCTGCAGATTTTTCTGCCTTCTCCTGTCTCTCTCTGATCATAAAAAGCAGAACCACTACGGTTACGGATACAAAAACTGCCAAACCAGAACCAATAACGGCCAGTACGATCCTGTAAGAAACCCTGTGATGGTCATTTGCATGGCCACCACTGTTAGAATTTCCACATGAGGAGCTCAGTGGCTCTCCACAAAGCCCTTTATTTCCAAGAAAACTGGAATTCGGACTCTTCTGAAATGGTACAAATGTGGGTACTGGGCCAGTGAACAGATTGTTGGAGAAATTGACCTCTATCAAGCTTAACATCCCCTTAAATGCAGTTGGAATTATATCAGAGAGCTGATTATTGGAGACATCAAGAGAAACCAGCTTGTCAAGTTTACCTAAATCAGGGGGAAGAGGTCCCCTGAGATGATTGAAGCTTAAATTTAAGGCTATCTGTAAGTTCTTTATTCGACCAATTTCAGGAGGGATACTGCCAGTCAAATAGTTTCTTCCCATTTGCAACTCAAGCAGTTTAACACAGTTTCCAATCTCATGAGGTATCTCTCCCCTTATGGAATTCTGACCCAACAGCAAGTACTGCAATCTCGACATGTTGCAGATATCATTTGGTATGCTACCATTGATTCTGTTATTGCTTAGGTCGAGCTTATTAAGATTCTTGCACCCAAGAATTGATTTGGGAATCTCTCCAAACAGACTGTTACCAGAGAGAATTAACTCCTGCAGATTCATAAGCTGTCCAAGCTCAGGAGGAATCTTCCCAGTAAATCCATTTGAGGCTAAATTTAGGAGGGTGAGATTAGAGCACTTGGAGAATTCTGGAACAATCTCACCAGAAAGATTGTTGTTGTCTGCTTCAAAGTAGGTGAGGCCACTAATATTCCCAATTGAATGAGGAATGCTACCTATAAGATCATTGTTCCCGATTCGGATACTAGATAAGCTACTGCAGTTTCCCATTTCTTCAGGAATGTCACCACTTAGTCTGTTCTGGGTCAGAACCAAAAACTCCAGCTTCCCAGAAGCAAAAATACTTTTGGGAATTGGACCTTCTAGCTGGTTAGAATGCAGATTCAACGATTCAAGCTCAGAAATTGAGCCTAGATTATCTGGAATTTTACCCTCCAATTTATTCTCATAGGCAGTAAAAACCCTTAAATTGGTCAAATTGCCCACCCAATTTGGGATAGTGCCATTCAACCTATTACTGGAAATTTGAAAATCCTGTAACTTCTCTAGGGCCTGAATTTCATCTGGTATTTCTCCCACAAGCAAGTTATTGGACAGGTTCAATGATCTAAGGTTTCTGAGATTACCCAGCTCTGGTGGAAGTGAACCCCCAAACTTATTCAAAGACAAATCAAGAAATTCAAGCTGAGATAAGTTTGCAAAAGCTGAAGGAATTGATCCTTGGAAATCATTATAAGAGAGGTCAAGCCTCTTCAAAGCTCTAAGCTCAGAAATAAGAGTCACATTACCTCGGAGGTTATGACGAGAAAGATCAAGCTTTTCCACCATAGAATGGTTCAAACCGCAGCTAATGCCAGGCCAAGAACAATAATCTGAGAAGTTGGCACCCCAACCGGGTACTCCAAGTTCTTCGTTAATGGCTGACAATGTAGTTAAATCATGAAGCTGAGCACCCACAAGCTGAGACTCAGACAGGCACCCAACTAGAAGAAGACATAACAAGCACAAAACTGCCATTGTTGGGTTGTCTTCTTTTAAAGTTGGAACACTTCCTCTGTGGAAAAGAACTCAACTTTCTTCTCCAAACTCCCAAACAGTGACAAGGGCATAAAACCCCTTCACCTTCCAAAACCCACCTTTATTTTCTTCAATGATTTCCTTTTTGGCTTCTGAACTTGGAACCAAAGATCAGTTTTCTTCTTCTTGATCAGAGAATCAAACCCAAAAAACCATTCAAGGAATTCACCATGAAAATGCCATGAAAACCCATGACCCCAAATCAGTCGTCACCTTTTCCAAAAAATACCCATTTCAGATTCCTTCAAAGAAAGGCATTGGCATTGCATACAGAGCAAACCAATCCCTTAATCTTGAGGGGAACAAGAGAAAACAAAGCACACCAATCAAAGGCTTTTCTTTTCAGGATTGGAACTCAAGACCCAAATGAAAGGAAGAGCTACAGACCGAAACAAGAGGAAGCAAACAAAAGAGCTACAAACATGATTGCATTATGGAACATGGGTTGTAATTATACATGAAAAATGCCCATGTCCTTAGTTATAAAACAGCCATGATTGCAAGGCCAAACAAGAAAATGACTCCAGAGGCAAGGCTTTTGTGAAATGAAGGAAGAAGAGTAAGTGATGAGCAAAGAGTACAGAGTACAATGTTTTGGTACAGGGTTTCACGGACCAGGTGTTTCTCTTTGTCTCTGAGAGAGAGAGAGAGAGAGAGAGAGAGAGAGAGAGGAGAGAGAGAGATTTGAGGAGTCGTGGAGTAGGGAAGTGAGATGAAATTGTTTGTCACGTAGGCTTTCACGAGGAATGGGCAGTGATGAGTGAATGAACTATCAAGGCTGCTGCTGCTGCTGCATAGGGCCTACCTAACCCGTACCGCCTTTACCATATTAATACGTCTACCTATATAAAGTATTAACGAGATAAAAAGGGCTTGTAGCTCTACTAATTAAGAGTAGCCACCTCAATTAATGTTTTGTATTCGAATCAACTTTTCTAATATTTCTTGTATAAAGACAATAAAAGAAAGGGTGATGAAGTTGAAGACGACTATTTGCTCCGAATTCGACTCTTGCCTTCAAATTCATTATATATATAAAAAACCAAAAGAAATTCCATAATCAAAATATTTAGGGGTGTACATTGGTTCGAAACCAATGAATTTTTATCAATCCAATTCAATTCAATATTTTATTGAATTTGAGATTTACAATCCAATCCAATGTGTTCGGATGTCAGGATCCAATCCAATCCAATGTACATTGAATTGAATTGGATTGGATGATCGGTTCATATGAAAATATGATAATCACAAAGATAATTGTATAGAATTTAATCCGATAGAAAATATCATCAAGTATGTACAAAATAGACATAAATAAATTTTAGAAAACAACATTACAACATGAAGTTCGACACAAAAGGTATAAATCTAGACATAAATAAGTTTGAGATAATACAATGTTATAGATACAAATAAATTTTAGAGTTGAAGTTACATCAATTCCTTTAAAAACAAAAAAGCGCTTTAGTCAACACAAAAAGTTAGAAATCTAGAATTTTTATGCTATATTAATATATTGTTTTGGGAAAAAATATCAATAATGTTGTGTTGGTGCATTGGTGTAAGTGAAATGTGAAATGTGGTTTAGTTTCGAACACTAGGAAAGGTAAATATTTTTTTTTGTTTTTTGTTTTTTATTAAGGTTAGATCAGTTCGATTTGAATTGGATTTCAAACTGTGGATATGCTAACCAAATCGATGCAATCGATTTTTCATTTTTTGAATTCAATCCAATCAGCCGATATTATCGAAACTAATAAAATTAGATTAAATGGAATTGAATTGATTTGTTTTGACAAATTAGTTTGGATCCTGTACAACCCTAAATATTTTGCATAATCCCTATGTATAGCTGCCATTATTAATTTAAGGTGCAAAAAATTATGAATAAATAGTAGTCATGTTGGCAAATTTTACAACAATAAAGAAAGGGAAAAAGAAAAGATGAATCATTTTGTTTTGTAAGACTTATTGTGCTATATAATTTTTAATTTTAGGAAGCAAGTACCATGTGAATTTTAAATGGTTATTTTAGTACATAAAACATGTAGGTCCGCCGAGCATATTCTTTGTTAACCAATACATAATGGGGGGTTGGCTTGGCACTTGTGCTTTTAAGAGCCCATTAAACTTTTGAACTTAGTTACTTGGCATCACTCATTGCCTTGACTCTTGTTACTCTTGCGCACTTCCCTTTTGGCTATATATTTCAAGTGGTTGCAGCTTAAAGCGGCTTTCAATTGTGGAAAAGAGAGAGACAATAATAACATCTATAGTTATATATATATATATATATATATATATATATATCTGAAAATATAACTATATAAAAGAAAAAGAAGACATGGATAAAACTTCTTCAGTGATCTGAACTAGCTGAAAGACTAAAACGAAAACGTGAAAATATAATAGAGACTAAGAGCCAACAACTATTCAAAATCAAAGCAACCAACCGCTCCAAAAATCTTATTGATTTTAAGGGAACAAATACGTGCAAGCATAAGCCACAAGTAAACCTAGGATTCCTTCCATGTGGGTTATATATGTTTCACATGATGTGCACAGCCTAACATGGACATTTTCAGTGTTATGGGAATTTTTGACAGTACCAGTAGTCAGTACTCAATTTTTTCATGTAGTTTAGTTTGTCTCTAGAAACCTGCAAGATTATCTAAACAAGCAGAAATCATGGGATATTAAAGGGGACACTACACTAATAAAATGGTCCTAATGGACATAATAGGAGGATTATGGTATAAATGTTAGCATTCAATTCAAAGCCAGTTGATAATGAGTAAAAATTAATAATGCAAGACTTTCATTTCTGGATACTCTTGATATGCCCTCTCATGTGTAGCGTCATTAAGTGAAGCACCTATACAACAAATATTACTTCGATAATGTAAGAGCACGTATGATCATTTTGCCTAAAATGTGGATAACATCTCTTGATGTCTTCTCGTGTAACTTGATAAATATATCAAATTAACAATCTGATAACATAATTATATCTTAAACTTGTTTAATTCTCAATAACTTTTAATTTTTGTATACATATCCAATACATCTAAGTGCTTAGAATACCCTTACCATGTGGAATTGGGGCAATAAGCATTTGTTGGGAAAGACAATCTCTTGAAGGGAGAGAGTAGGAGTGGGAGGGAAATCAAATGGTTTTTCATATAGGGGATGATAAATTAAGTGACGTGTCAATGTGACAAAGCTGTCCAAAAGAAGATGGGACAACATCAACATGTACATGTAAGGACTACAACAAAGTGGCACAGTGGCAGATTCTCCTAGGTCTTGCAGCTTGCTGCAGTTGGTGCTCTAAATCTTACACACACAAAAGTGTTGTTAATTAACCTAGAAATGCTCCATTATTTTATGTCTTAATTTGTCATAATTTTCAAACCCCACTTTGGAAAGCCCACTTTGTCTTTTAATCTGTGTTAGTGTTATCATTCCTCAATCACAGAATCTAATCTACGACAGGTGGTTTGTGATACATGATCAAATGAGTGCAAATAATATATATATTGTTACTTGAAAATTTTGAAATTTTAGGATTATGTTATTGAGACACTAACAAAATTATCATGCATTGATTTCTCATGAAAACACTAGAGATAAATTACAAAAAAAACATGCATGATGATTTTTTTTATGTGTCAGATAACATTTCTCATATTTTATTAATTTAATTTGGAAGAAAACCATAATTTCCAATCCAAAAAAAAAAAAAAAAAGTGACCCAAAGAGTAATAATATATATTATAGATGGTTGAATAGCAGATTTTTAATGTCCAAATCTAAAAGCCTCATGTAAACCAAATGTTAAACACTTTTTAACTAATATCGTAATCACCCGCCTAAATACATATTTCCCTCCCTCTGGCAAAGGTTCTGATGCTCTCGATCGTATACTAACGCTTCATAGTTATGTAAGGAGCTTGTAGCTCAAGTGATTAAGAGTAATTATCCATGTACATGAGGTCATTATGTGTTCGAATCTTTTTCCCTTAATATTTTTTGTATAAAAGAAAAAAAGATTGATAGTTACAAGGGCTTACATGTATCTCGTTAGAATGCTTTCAAAATTATCAAACCTAATATATATGTAGCTCTGGAATTTGAAACACTGCAAATTATTGAATTTGCAAACTTTTCAGCCTCCTGGCCATCAAATTCCATCCTCCTCTTGTCCAAATTCAAACCTCCTCTATAAACAAAAACGAAGGAGGGGCCAACATGAATAATTCGATGTGGTGTATGGGACCCCCAAGTAATGGGTCAAGGATGTGGCACCTCTCCAAGACAAGAAGGGACATATCATGTCTGTATAGGACTAGGCTGAACTAACATATTGTAAAATCTTATAAAAAAAAAACATATAAAATGATATAAAGGCTAAAGCGTACATGGAAAAGCCAGAAAAGTCACATACCCTGCTCTAGGAAAATCTTTCTATTTGTAACATTTTCTTTTTTGGCCAAGATTAAATATGTTGTGCATAAGAATATGTTGTCATGATGTGAATTGTTTTTTTTTTTAATTAACGGGAGAGAAAAATTGCATTTGAGACATCTGATAATATTGAGAAGAGAAATACTATTAAACTATAAAAGCTAAACTATAAAAGCTGGTTGGTACACGGTTATAGAGTTTAGAATCAAAATCACAACTTTCTTTTCATTTTTTCAAAGAATTTATCATCAGGTTATAAGGGTCAATAATAATTTTATTACAATTTAGAAGCATTTTTGTAACTATCTATCAAGAGATAAAAAAATACAATTTTTTTAATAAAGATCAAAACAACAAGACCGAAAAAGTCTAAAGTAAAATAAAGGCAATTATATGTTATTATTGATAATTATTATTTCATTCATATTAGTCATTATAGAACTATAATGAGTTGTTATTTATATGCATAAACAATAACAAACCACTCGATTAACAAATAAAGAAGAAAACAACAACCAACCTAAATCAAGCCGGGAATTCTGCAGGGATCAAGGATTACATACTAAGATTTAGAATACAGGCATACTCTGGTTCTGTTGATACAATAATTATAAGTGTTCAATTACTCTAAATATTTGTGTTCTTATCTATTTATTTATTCATGCTACTCTTACCACATCCTTATACTATCTTATGTGGCAGCTGAGGTGGACAGCCACATCAACTAAAATTATTTAATATATATATATTTTTTTTATGATTTATTCCAGTATTTGGTTTTCTAATTGTCTTAATTAAAATACACTTCATTGATTTAATTGATGTGGCATATAATATGGACATGCCACATCATGTGGTATAGAAATGTGAGATAAAAATGTGGTAAGTGTAGCATTACTTAAAGAAGAATTATGTTAAGCCAATACGCTCATCACTTTCGTAGATCGAAAATTTCAAAGTGTACCACATTTTGGCATCCCTTAGAGTATGCTATAGTGGTGGGGTTGATTAGAATGTGACGTTTTTAAAATTATGGGATTCAATGGCATGGTTGATTTTAGGGTGTGGAGTACAAAACAAAATAAAAACGTGCATTAGGCTAAGATGGAACCTATATGGTTATGGAAATGCCTTTTTCGTAATGCCTCATTACTCCTCATGAAGCTTTTTTGGGCATGTAAACATACTTTGTTTGGGTGCCATTTATTATCATTGTTTTTAACATCAGGACGTGAAATACCACTCAATCAGCAGTTAGTTGATTCACATAAATATTTCTAAGTTTTATATCTAGTCGACAAGCATGTAAAAGATGGTTTAGAAAGATTCAATTACACAAAAGGATGATCTCCAAACTATACCTAGTTTGCAATTCTAAAACTAATGAACAAAACTATAAACCTCTTTAATGGATTTTAGAAATTGTTTATGTGAGTTCATAGTGCTCATCATTTGAGAACAGTCAAAAGGAGATTTGTGGTTGCATTGAATCAACAAAATCCTGTTTGTTGTACTATTGATGTTGAATAGAGGCCATCCCATCACCACCTTCCCTTCCCCCCCTAATGAATCACCCTTTTTTCACTTTCGAAGGACATGACTCCACCCACCCACCTTCTACTCTACCAATGGCATGTGCATGAGTGATGGTGTGGGGAAACCACTTTAGGGGATTGTCATCCATATGAGTATGACCACAAAGAAAGAAAATAAAAAAGGACTGCAAAAGCAAATGGTATTTCACTGTGCAATCTCTATTGATTGAGATTGGGCTCGCCCTTTACTAGACATGCATCATGACCCTTGTGTCATGGTTGTCTCACCTCTTTCGGGCACAAAGTCCTCTCTCTCTCTCTCTCTCTCTCTCATAAGTATTTTCCAGTCCTACTCCGTCACTCATATTCATAAAGCCTAATTCCCATCTAGAAATCTGTTTTATTTTATTTTTTATAATACAAACCATAGTTAAAAAAATCAATGTACTCACCAAAAGGTCTCATCAGATTGAAAATAGCCTTAACTCTTTGTGTATACGGAAGCCGCTATTTCCCTGTAGTTTAGATTATTACTTGTATTAAAAAAAAAAATATATTAATCTACTATACGAAAAGCAAGATTCAAAGTTGAACGTAAAGAGGAGCTCATTGCTATAGCCAACTAGCTTAATCGAGGTCTGCTTCTCATACTCAAATTTAAAAACAGGTAACCTGACTTTTGGACAGCCCATACCGTCTTTTAGTATGACCCAAAACATGGCTTGAACAATTCTAAGGATAGGGCTACGTGGAATTTTGTTATAAAGGTTTTGGGCTATGGGTCAACTGGTAATGTAACGTGAACAATTCTTATTAATGTAAGTCGCCTTTGATAACCAGTTTAGTTTTCTTTTACTGGAAACATAATAACTATTTTCTGTTTAAAATAAAAGAAAAACTGAAAATTGTTTAAAACTTTGTTTAGTAACAGTTTTTTTAGTTTTATATGGAACGTGGAAATGAATTTATTCTTGGGCTCAAATTATGAATTTGAGGTCATAAAAATGAACATGCATCTTACAAAGAACTTGTAGAAATTTTCGGTGAGTTTTTCGAAATTAGGATTAAATTTTGGTGAACTGGATGCAGTGGTGGATCTAACAAGGGACGAGTGAAGGCTATAGCACCCACTCACCCTTATTGCTACCCTTGAAGTCTCCCATAATGTTCTTTGAAGTTCTGCTTGAAGGGGGCAAAGTCTTTGAGAAAAGTCTTGAGAGAAAATAGGAAGGGGGCAATCTGTTGACAAAAATAAGTGACGGATCTAGAAGGGACAAAGTGTCTGAAGTTAGTTTCATTTCATATGTCTATATTGGGCACAAATATTTTGGCATGGGTTCTAGAAATGTATTATTTTTCTCTTAAAACTAAATGCTTTGTGCTTTTACATTTCGCCCCCAACACGAAAAATTCCTTAATCCGCCACTAGTGGTTGGATGTACCGAAGCTCGGACTAGGTCAGCAGGGGAATGAAGATTCGACCGGCCAAGTCCAAGTCAAGAGGTCCTATATGCAAATTTTAAGATTGAAGTGCAATGTATGTGGGGTGATGTAATTGGTGAATGAGAAAGAACGGTGAAAAAAAAAATGAAAACAAAAAATGAAAAATGAAAATTTTAGTATGAGGATCTTGCATCATTCCTCCACAATAGGTGCAGGGCCCTTTTTTTAAGAATTCCTTAATGATGAGAGTAAAATTTAACGGAGAACAATAATCAGTGCCAATCTGATTGTATTCCTGCTTTCGCAGCATAATGACAAGTCATATATTCGAATGTAAAACTTTCGATGTAGCTAAGGAGACACCTCATAATAATAAATAAACAAACAAATAAATAAAGATTATCATAATATTAAGGTAGTTTGAGAAGATGTTATGGATGAAATCATTCATGACATTGCATATATACAATACTGGAATTAGCAAGTGACACAAAGAAGCTAAACAAAGTCGTTGTGCACACCACACCACGCATGTCCACAACTATTATTTATAAAGACGATTCTTTTATTTTTGGTCGTGAGACAGCTGAAGAAAGAAACTAGGAATAATATTAGTATAGAACAAACAAACGAGAGGAGCCACCTTGCTTGCATATATTATATATCAAGAAATCAATAGACCAAGGGAAAGGAAACATGTGGCACATGAGAAATCTTGGGCCAATCTTCTCCAATGTCGCGCTTGTATCTCCTCTCCAATTCAGGACAATCATAAATCACAAGTTCTCTTAAGGAGGCAAGAGAACACATCCCCTCTGGCAGAGACAACAATTTCTGACATGAATATAGAGCCAACTTTGTGAGTGATGTGAAACTTGCCAACCACTCAGGTAATGCCTCCAAATTCTTACAGTTGGCAATAATCAAGACTTGAAGGGCGTTAGCCGCTCCTTGAAACCATTCAGGCAATGCCACCATCCGTGGTAGTCGTCCAATAAACAATTGTTGGAGCTTCAGTGGAGTTCCTTGATAGTTTATGTTCCCCAAATCCAGTTGTTCGCATTCTGATATCCACAGATTTCGTAAGGAAGCAAGATAGCTCGTTTCACGCGGCAAAGAGATTAAATTACTACACTGAAAAATACTAAGAGATCGAAGGGATTTCAAGCATCCCACCCCATTCTTAGTAAAATTTGTTTGTTTTGTGGTTAAGCAAAGTGATGTGAGGCTGATCATTTTGCTTATATCTCTGGGCAACTCTTCAAGATTCACACATCCAGCAAAATGTAGAGATTGCAAGCTCTGCAGTCTGCAGATTGCATTAGGGAGTTTCGTTATTGCTTCATTACAACTCAAGTTCAGATATCTCAAATGTTTTAGGGAACCAATGGAACTTGGCAACACTTGTAATGAACATGTAACTAACTCAACCACTCGCAAATACTTGAATCTTGAAAAGCAAGTGCACATGAAGGATTCATCGATCTTTGTTTCCACTGCTGTTATAGTCCGCACTTTGTTCAACTTTTGCAAGGTTGTTGAAACATTTTGGCCAGCTTCCAAAACTGTCAAATGTCTAACATTTTCAGATTTGTCTTCGGTGTTTGCAGACTTCACTGTAAAACACTCACCTTGTGCAACTGATTGTACAAGATCATGGATAAGATCATGCATATCAAATTGGTAGTAAATACCAAGATCAATTACGTTTTGAAAGAAGGATCTCGCCCATAAATCCTTAAAATATAGCTCTCCGATGTCTTCCAACTCCATATTCCCATGAACACGAGATTGATCAAGGATTCCATGTGCCATCCAATAGCTGATCAAATCACAACTACGAAACTCAATCCTATCCTTTCGAAGATTGAAACAGTAAGCAAGACATTGTCTCAAATGAGGAGGCAATCTGGTATAACTCAGTCTCAAAGCAGGTAAAATGTGACTATCTTCTTGTTTCAATTTCCATATCTCAGAATCTCTAACCAGTTTCCATTCCCTTTGATCAGTCTTTGAGTATAGTTGACTCCCTAAAGTTTTCACTGCCAATGGAACCCCTCCGCACTTTCTAACAATTTCTTCCCCCATTTTAAAGAGGTTAGGATATTCTTTCTCATGTCCCTCTTTAAAAGCACATTCTACAAACAATGACAAGCACTCCTCAAAAGAAAGAAATTCTAAATTAATGTTTTCTGGAATGGTACCCATGATCTCAGCGACTGCGGTACTTCTTGTCGTCACTAAAATCTTACTTCCTGACTTGGCTCCCTCTATCACTAGATCTCTCAACTGACTCCACTTCAAAGCATCATCTTTCCAAACATCATCCAAGACAAGCAGAAATGTCTTATCCTTCAAAGCTTCACGTAGCCTTCCTTGCAACTGATCCAGAGTCAATTTATCACTGATCTCTGTATTTAATGCAGAACCAAGAATCAGTCTTGTCAATTTAGTAAGTTCAAAGTCCACCGGAACAGATGCCCACATCCTCAATTCGAAATGCCCAACGACCCTTTTATCATCGTACACCCACTTGGCAAGTGTGGTCTTCCCTAAACCTCCAATCCCCACTATCGGAATGACAGAGACTTTATTATTAGAATTCCCACTTTGATCATCATCACCTTGTTGCATCAACAGATTTACAATTTCTTCCTTCTCAGACTCTCTACCAATAACCTTTGAAGCAGGAACGAAAGGTCTTTCATGATCCTCACCTCCATATCCATGAGGAAGAATGGTGAGAGAATCAAATATAGCCTTATTGGACTTGAGCTCATCTAATCTCTCTGTAATCTCCTTGATTTCATTGCCTACTCTGAAACGGAATGCGATTGGATTAGAACGAGAGAAGAAACGGCGTACCTTTCCAGTTGTGCCATGAAATGTTTCCACCACTTCCCTCCGCAAAGCTTCGCACTCAAACTCATCCAACAAGTCCTCGGCATCAAGAAATACGTCTTTAAGCTGTCGTAGCCAACTGCGTATCTGCTGGTTATGAGCTTGCTTCTGTTCGGCATCCAAGAGGACATCTTTGATGGTGGACATTGTGCGCTGAAGCTTTTTCAGATCAGCTTTAACGCCCCATGCCAAGCAGATCTGCTCAGAAGCAATAGACCCGAGCTTTTCAATGAGTTTGGTTGCCAAAGGAAATGCAACTTCAGCCATGGTTTTGTTGAGAGGGTGTATACAAATTACAATACAAGAGAATTCGGAGGATGAAGATGACTGTTGTGGCTTCGCAAGTTTGAGTCTCCGATATTTTGTCTTTTTAAGAATGCTCTGTCCCGCGTTCAGTAGGTACGAATATTATAAAGACAACTTGAGGGTGGGTGCGCCAAAGACAAATTATTCCACGTTCAGTAGGCACAATGATTTCTCTATTCTTATTTACAATTGTCGTTTTGCGGCTAATTATCAATGCATTTTTAACAATTTTAAAATAAATAATAATAAAAAAACTTATTTTCACGTTCTTTTAATTAGAAAATATTCGAATCTATTCTGAACCCACAACTTCCGGTTTCCCAGTTTTTATCTCTTCTTCATCTCTCTCTTCATCACTGACATCTACCGGGTGATTGGGAGGGCTGCTGGCGATGAGGATGGAGATGGAGTAATTAGAAAATCACCGAGGTGAAAAGCAACCCACAACTACCGGTTTCCCAGTATTTTAGGTGCTTTCATTGATTTTTTTTCACAATTTATTCTGGACCATTGGATCAAATAATTCAAATCTAACCGTCCAACAAGTTGATGCATCGATACTTGAATTTTCGCTCAAAGAAACTCCCTTAAGAGCAAGTCCAGAAGTGCTGGACGACTCGGGCTGGGGGGGGGGGGTTTGGGTCAAAAAACGACGTCCAGCAGCAAAGGTCCAGCCCGGGCGAGCGTGGGGGCCACCAAAACGGGCAGGCCCGAAGGCGAAATCGGCCCGAGCTCGGGCCCGAGGTGTAGGACAAAATAGCTGACGCCAGCATGGCGTCAGCCCTGAAGATTTGAAATTTTTTTTTTACCGCATTGCACGCGCCAACGTTAAAAAAAATTTCAAATCAGCGCTACAGTGCCGCCAACGGCTCCTTGACACGTGGTGGCCTCTGGTCACTCCGATTGGAATTTTTTCTTCAATCCAACGGCAGCCAATTTTTCTGCCAAAAAAAATTGAAAAAAAATCGAATTTTTTTTAAAAAATACACAAAAATTACAGAATTTTTTGTGTATAAATACCAACCAATACTCTTCACTTTTAACACCAAATCCTCATATATTTTCTTCTCCTTCTACTATTGTTCACTTTCTCCTCAAAATTTATTCACTTTCTATTCAATATTTTTTCACTTTGAAGTTGTAATTTTTTTCTAGCATATTATGGGTTCTTCTAATGAAAATGGAGGGGCATGGAGCATGATGGAAGATGTTAGCTTGTGTGAGGTTTGGGTCCAAGTTAGTCATTGTCCAGTAACGGGCAATGAGATTAAATTTTCTCATATGTGGAAAAAAATTCATCAAGCATTTTGTGAAAGGGCAATTGGTTCTACACGTACAGAAATGGCATTATCCAGTAGGTGGAAAGTTCTTAATAAAGAGTTGGGGAAATGGAGAAATGCTTTAGCAAAAGCGATTGACAACCAACGAAGCGGAGAAAATCTTAGCAATGAGGTAATTTATTTGTCATTTTTCTTCTATTAATTTCTATGTCATATTAATTTCTATTTAAATGTTTCTTGCAATTTATATATTTTGTTAATATGTCTCTATTTTTTTTTAATACATGTTGCATTTTTTTATTATTTCTTTAATTTCCATTAGTTTTTTTTTTTTACATGTTGCATTGCCAATATTTTAAAAATTCTCTTGCATTTCCATTTCATTTTTTTTTTTATAGATTATACAAGCACAAATGTGGTTTGGTGCTACCGGCCAAGGGAAAAAAAGTTTCAACCATACCCATTGTTGGGAGGTGGTGAAGACTTGTAAGAGATTCCAAATTATTCCAACCGGTCCGACGGTAATCTTGAACGAGACTCCACTTCATGAGACGCCGGCATCGGATTCACCTATGGATTCCCCGATGAGTACCGACTCACCCATTGAAAATAATCCAAGGCCTATTGGGAGGAAGGCGACGAAGGCGAAGAGAGGGAGTAATTCTAGCAAGAATGCATCTCAATTTTTGGAGGAACTTTCAAAGCACCAAGCCATGAGAATTGAAATGGACTTGAAACAACAAGAGCACGATATGGCAGTTCAAGTAGAATATGCAAAAGAAAGGGAGTATGTACGCAAAGAAAGGGAGTATGTACGCGAACAAAACATTGAAAAAAAAGATCGGGAAACCATGGCCATGGATACAAGCCATATGTCTCCTGAAACAAAACAATTTTGGAAGCTAGAACGAAGGGATGTTATGAGACGAAGACTTTTTCGTGACGATGGACCTAGCAACACGGATTGGTTAAATGATGGAAACCATTAAAATAGTTTGTTTGCCTTTAATGTCTTAGTTTACTTGCCTTTGATTTCATTGTATTTTTTTTTTTTTTTTAATTCATGTACCTTTGATTTCATTGTATTTTTTGTTTTGTTTAATTCATGTATTTTATTTTATTATTAGTTGTATTGCTTTTCTTTTATTCAATAAAGAAAATATTCAACAAAATTCCTTTTTATTCAAAACATTCCATACATAAAAAACAAACCACAACCAAAGCATAAAAAATAAAACAAACCACAACCAAAGCATAAAAAATAAAACAAACCACAACCAAAGCATAAAAAATAAAACAAACCACAACCAAAGCATAAAAATAAACAACCCACAACCAAAGCATAATAAAATAAAAACAACTTCTTCACTTCACTTTATTCACCTTCATTTCCTTCATGACCTTTCACCGCCCATAAATGCTCCATCAAGTCAACTTGACGGTGTTCATGAATATAGGACGATTGCATCCGAGCAATCTCATCCCCATCCGAGCAATCTCATCCACCTGATCAGCAGATGACCCATACGCCAACATTCGTATCACAGCTGTGAACTTCTGCTCTGGAAGAAGTCCCAAATTTCCAGCACAATTTCTCTTTTGAACAAAATATTCATCATAATTGCAAATATCATGCATGATTTTTTTGAACAAATGAGGTTGCATTCTATATCTCCCTCGAAAATGAACATCAGAGTACAGAGATTGTGGGATAAAATAATCTTCCATAAGATTCTTACCCCGGGGATGTCTATGTCTGTCCACATTTGGGCGACGGCCATCTCGTGAACCACGGCGAGCCTGCTTTTCTTCCTCCAGCAAAGCAACTGTTATGCCAAGTTGCTCATCTAGTTCTCTCTGCGCCCTTTTGCTTGCAGCTCGTCTACGCATTCTTTCTCTAGTTTCTCGCTCTTGCCTCTCCAAAACCTCTTCCATGTCTGCCATTGAGAATGGAGAATGAAATCTAAAATTTGAGAAATAGAAATGTAGAGAAGAACTGGTGTGGGAGGTATGAGCTGAACCTCTGATTTTATAGAAAAATGTACACATATAGATATGACACGTGGCGCAATCTTAGAGGGTGAAAATCTTATCTGAAATTTGAAATTCAAATGAAATTTCAAATTTCAAATTTCAAATTTATCTGAAATTTGAATTCCGAAATGTATCTGAAATTTGACATTTTGAATTTATCTGAAATTTGAATTTTGAAATGTATCTGAAATTTGAAATTTATCTTAAATTTATCTGAAATTTGAAACCGAAAATCTTATCCGATATGAATAGTATTGACACGTAGGAACCCAAAAATCTTATCCGAAAATATTATCCAAATTAATTGTTTAGTTAAACAAAATTGTGAAAAAAACAAAAAAATGAAAAGTAATTGCCATGGCAAGCCCCAACTGCTGGAAACACATTTTGCTGGAGAGGGCTAGGGCAGCCACTATTCACGTGAATAGTGCCTACCCTAGAACTAATCTTGCCATGACAAGAGTTAACTGGTAGAAGTGCTCTAAGTAAATGAAGGTCAAGAGAGGCAGCAGCATCCTAGGTTTTAGCCAGTGTTATCCGTTAGCCTCACGAGTCACATGGGCTTTACCAATTTATATTGAAAATTCAACTAAATGAGTTTTTTTATATTTTACTTTGTATTTAAAAAGAAAAAGCAAACACAGATTTCGACATTATTTTTGTCCATGAAATTATTTTAATCACTTGCCAACTTTAACGCAAGTGGAAAAATCCATCAAACTAGAGAGGCTCCGTGGTGGAGTTTGAAATTAAATAATTGGCTTTGAGGTTTTTGTTTTGACTCGGATTTTGACCACTTATTCTTGTCAAAAGTGAAGTGGAAAAATTATCACGCTTAATTTTTGTCGTTTCGCTGTATTTTAGGATTTAAAAGCTTTACCCCTTTTATCAACCCCAATTTCATCTTTCTCATCTTCCTCAACATCCTGAACATTTTTCACCTTTGTACATTTCATTTTATAAAAAAAAGTACAAAGCGAAGTTTCTTTCTACGTACATTTAACAATATATTACTTTTTGGGTTTCTTTAGTTAATAGAAATTCGGATGGGGTTGGATGAAGATGGTAGATTAGCAGGAAAAATGAAGTATATGAGTGATAATGTCATTTTCTTTTTTAGTGAGAAATGTAAACAATCCTATTAGTTCAGGTGATATTCGTGTAAACTTTAGTAGAATGAATTATATATGATCAAACTCATTCCAAATTTACTTTCACATATCAGCATGATGATGTTCGGTTTAAAACAATGTACTGAAGAAAAAAAAACCCATACATATAGCCACTTTACAAAACTTCTATTCCAAAACAGTGAAATTGGCTAACATATAACTTCTATATTTTTGTACAGTACTATCTGCCCATAATCAAAATTAAAAGACAAATTTTAAAGAAACTTGAAAGTATCAAAAATAAAAAATAATAATAATTAACTTGCCGGAAAAACAGTATCAGAGAAAAATTTGTCCCAGCAAATCTAAGCAAAAAGCAATATTATCTTAAGAACACAAATCTAATGATAACCAGTTGGAGTAGTAGTGCTTTTCCCGCCTGTTTTTGTGCTCTGAGTTACAGTCTTATAGAGGTTCAACGGGAGGCATAGAGTTGAGTGGTTTTGCATATTCAAAAGGAACACCTTCGCCGATATCGTCGAACAAGAAACTGAAGTCTGGCATAGGCTCATCAAGCAAGTACATATTCTCCTTCGTTGTAACTATTGGAACCAAGCCATAGTCATTGTTGTCAAGTTGTAACTCATTGGTGTACATTGTCCCGGCTAGAGGATGAACCTCCAAAAGCTGTGGCCTATATTGATGGTCAAGCTCCCATGATTGGTAGTTAGTGTAGCTTTCATGTTACAGCAGGCAAGGCCTCTTGACAAGTTTCCATGAGCAATTTACTGCCATGAAAAGTAAAGCATAAAACTTGTTTGTACATGTGAAATGATGTCCATATTGCACAACCTGCGGTTTCAACATGGAAGAGAGAGAGAAGTTAGAACGAACCATAGAGATGTTAGCAATCATTTTCATCAGAGAATTTGTCATCCCTATCTTGCTCATAAATCTGCTATTCTTCATCACTCGTATCTGCATCTTGTATTCTATCACCCCCTGCTTCAGGAGATGAAAAACTACCAAAAAGCTCCGTAAATGGGTTCTTGAGATATTCTCCATGTTAAGATCTAAGAAACATATAGGAAATGTAAGAACTCTATTTGAGTTCACATCTATTTAGGAGTCCAATCTGATCAGGGATACAAGGAAGAGATAAGCTGGGTATACATGGATAAGTTTGATAGAGTTGAAGCTCTATCTCACTTCTGGAATATCTATTATATTAGGCTATGGATTCATGTGGTGATAAGGATAAGCTTTAAGGATTCCTTTATGGGCTAGGAACCTCATGGCTCTCACCTATAAAACTAAGGCTTCGGTCCCCACTGTCATGCACAGAAAAACAAACTCATATTCCTACCCATACATGAGAGATTTAGAGTACATAGAGAGAGGAAGACCAAGGCCAGTTCGTGTGTTTTGCTGCTATTGCTGTGCTTGCTCTAATGGCTTCTCAAGGTTAGTGCTTATAGATTACATGTGAAATAGAACTTACATGTGGTCTCAGAGTAGTCATATGCATCTATAGGTCTAAACAAGATAAAATTGAGAAGCATGCACATTTGTTCTGTGTTGATTTAAAATTCTTTCAGGCATGCCATAATAAAAATATGTTATGATTCCGCATAAAGAATAACATCCCATAAAGTGTTGCTATGTTTTGATAGAGAATATTTTGTTATTGCTCAGTCCACAGATGAGTATTAATTGATTGTTTCATATCATCTCAAAGTACCAATGGCAAAATCGTTTCATAGGATACAGCAGTTGTTTCATAAGAGCTTCTTCAATAGCGCCCGCATAGAGGAAGACTAAGCGATAGCCTCTCTGGCTTTGGAACAATAGTCATCGTCGGCATTAGGGAACAGGAGATCCTAGTTGAAAATCGCGAACGCCGAACAGATCTGGCCATTTTGGAATATATCAGCGATCTGTTGGGGTTGGTGCAGGTGAAAGAGAAATCATCTTCATCTTACTTCTTCTCACAATCACCACCAACGTTGGTGTGCTGAACACCTTCGTCTGGCAATTGACACCTCAAATCTACAGAGTAGCCACATGAAACTGAAATCGATTCGAAATTCAAGTAAATTATGCAAAAATCAAAAGGAAAATAACAAATTGAAGCATATGGAACTAACCTGCAAAGGAAATGGAGGCATCGAAGGCAAGAACACGTTTGAGGTCACCGAGGTAACGGAGATTGTCGTCGATGTGACAAGGGAGGATTTTTCTACCATGGCTATAGAATAGTTTTAAAGTTTCGTTGGTCTTGAGTTGGTCCATGGCTCTGAGATTGTTTGGTTTACTTTGAAGGGAGAGAGAGGGAAGAAGGGAGAGAACAGAGGAGAGATGAGGGTTTGAAGAAGGAGAGGGAATTTTTAGAGATTTTCTATTTAAACCCCACACTTCTCTTTGTTCACCACAATACTTAAATCATTAAGCAGTAAGTTTTATTATTGTGTAAAAAGACAAAAAAGGTCATCCAACTTAAACTTAACCCTAATACATCTATACACACACCCCACACATCCCATCACTCTTCATATTAAGTTTTTGAAAAATACTACCAGAGACGTAGAACATTGACGAGCATGTCTCTTTAAAATCTGCGTGGGAGCTCAGGGGAAGACTTGTTGATTATTTGGCTATAATGATCTTATTCTCTTCCCTTTGTTGATTGCTTGGCTGTTGATTGCTTTTGTTTTTATTTTTTATTTTTTATTTTTTATACCTGATGTTTTGGTAAAACTATTCTCTTTCTCTATAAAATATTAAATTTCGAATTTGGGTTTGTTTGTGATTTTTTTTGCTGGGAACAGTAATATTATTGGCACTTCTGGAATTCCAGTATGCATCTAAAATCATAATCTTGCTGCTGCTGCCTCAATAGTTGGGTTATTTTTCATGTTGCTTTTCCACTCTGATAAAAGGTTCAATATATTCTCCATTGATGGCCGATCAGATGGCCTACTCCTAGTGCGAAGTGTAGCAACCTCAAGTACCAGTTTTATCTCCTCTCGCACCGAAACGTCCATACCAACTTCATTCTCATTGTAAATTTCTCTCAGAACAACTTCCCTTGATCTCCCCAAAACTGTATACATTCCTCCTCTAAGGGTAGCTTATGGGATTTAAATAGAAAATTTCTTTTATTTCTTATTTTTTCAGCATGGGGTGTATTTAAGGGTAGTTTGAGAAGATAGTGAGGTTTTCTTAGAAATTGTGAAAATTTAAATTAAAAGTTGGGGTGAACTTAGGAAATGGGGTGAACTAAGAGAAGTGTGGGGTTTAAATAGAAAAACTCAATTTTTATGTTCGCTGCATTCTAACTTAAACGGGATCCAAAACTAATTTAATGCTAAAAATGGTAGTAAAGGTATTTCATCTTATTAATTAAATTAAAAAATATACAATTGTTGATTTTTCAGTTTATTTTGAGTATGTTTATAAAGATTAAACGGTATATGGTTTTGCAATAGGACTAGGTGGAGAATTGGGTATTAACTAAAAAACTATAAAATTTAACCGAGAACTTGGTTATTAAGAAAAAAAAATGGATTTAATAATGAGTGCCAACCTGAGTGTAATTTGTAATTTAATTAATTTCTGCTTTCACAGCTTGGTGACAAGAGTTATATATGCGAATATAAAGCCATAATAATGCCACCTCATACTAAAAAAATAAAAAAATAAAAAAAAGTATTATCATAAGGTAGTTTGAGATTAAGGTTAATTTCAGTTTGGTACCCTGTAGTTGTATCCTTAAAACATATTAGTACCTATCTTTTCAATTTTAACAATAACGTACCCCAAGTTTGAAAATTCATTGCAATGTGATTCCGCCGTTAAGTTGATCGTCAAAAGATCTGTTAAGTGATGACGTTGCACACGTGAGACCTATTGTTTTTGCTTATGTGGACAAAAAAAGAATTAAATACAAAAATAAAAATAACAATAAAAGAAGAAAAAAACTTCTTCATCTCCGTTTCTCTCCTGTTGCCTCCTCCCCCAACTTTAATCTAAACCAGAACCACCACTCTAACCTCAACCCCTCCCAACCTAAACCACACATCCTCTCTCTCTCTCTCTCTCTCTCTCTCTCTCTCTCTCTCTCAATCCAAAGCAACCCTCGTTGTCGTTCGCACTAGGAGGTGGTCTTGTTGTGTTGGATTTCAAGGAAGATGGTTTCTGTTGGCTTATCTAATTTGCGCCTGGAATCTAGATTGTGTGGTGGCCTTGAGCGATTTAGAAGAAACTGCTCAAATAAGTGATTTGTGTCAGCTTGATTTGCAGTGGAGTGGGTTGCATCCTATGATTTTCTCACAATCCTATGATTTGTGCATACCCATAAATTGCTCAAAAGCATAAAAACTTTGCTAATAAGGATTTAGAACTTGTGAGGTGAGATTCTGGGGAACAAATCATGGAAGGGAAACGGATTTCGTTGGATAGGCTGAGGGTATTTTTGTGGAGGGTGGCTGTGGTGGAGAGGAATTGGCGACGACGACATTCCTAGGTAGAGGGGGGAGGGGGAAGGGGGAGAGGTGACGGCTGCAAATGGCATTGAAGGAGAAAAGTGGAGGCGTCAAGGAGGAAGGGGATGGGGAAGGGGGAACGGATTCTGGGTGGGAAGGGATCTTTGGAGCCGTAAGGCCAAAGGTGTGGGCATAGAGAAACGGAAATGAAGAGGTTTTTTTCTTCTTTTATTTTTATTTTTGTATTTACTTTATTTCTGTCCACATAAGCAAAAACAATAGGTCCCACGTGTGCCACGTCATCATTTAACAGATTTTTTGACAATCAACCTAACGGCGTAGCCACATTGCAACGAATTTTTAGACTTAGGGTACGTTATTGTTAAAATTGAAAAGATAGGTACTAACATGCCTTAAGGGTACAACTACGGGGTACCAAACTGAAATTAACCCTTGAGATTATATTACGGATGAAATCATCACATTAATTGCATATACAATGAATACTGAAATTAGCAAGAGATACAAAGGAAGTAAACAAAGTCGTTGTGCACATCATAATGATATTTACAATCCTTGACTTAAATAAAATCAAATTGATTAAGCATGACACAATCCAAACTAAATAAAACACAACCCATTACTAGACACAAGAAAACAAACAAACAAACAAAGGGAAATATAAAAAATACTGAGACAGCTGAAGAAAAGAAATTAGGAATTAATATAGAATAAACACAACAATTGCGGACATGAAGAAAGGATCAACTTTCTGAGTAATGTGAAACTTGTCAACCAGTTAGGTAATGCCTCCAAATTCTCACACGACCCAATAATCAAGACTTGAAGGGTGTTAGCCGCTCCTTGAAACCATTTAGGCAATGCCACCATCCGTGGTACATAAAAAATAAACAATTTTTGGAGCCTCAATGGAGTTCCTTGATAGTTTACATTCCCCAAATCCAGTTGTTTGCATTTTTCTATCCACAGAGTCCATAAGGAAGTGAGATAACTCGTTTGACATGGCAAAGAGGTTAAATTACTACACTTGGTAATATAAAGAAATCGAAGTGATTTCAAGCATCCCACCCCATTCTCTGTAAAATTTGATTGTTTTATCATTAATAAAATTGATGTGGGGCTGATCAATTTGCTTATATCTCTGGGCAACTCTTCAAGATTCACACGTCTAATAAGATTTAGAGTTTGCAAGCTTTGTAGTCTGCAAATTGCATTAGGGAGTTTCGTTATTGCTTCATTATAACTCAAGTCTAGATATCTCAAATGTTTCAAGGAACCAATGGAACTTGGCAACACTTGTAATGAACATCTAGGTAACTCAACCGCTCGCAAATACTTGAATCTTGAAAAGCAAGTGTGAAGGAAGGATTCATCAATGTCTATTATGTATGCTGCTACAGTCCGCACTTTGTTCAACTTTTGCAAGGTTGTTGAAACATTTCGGTCAGCTTCCAAAAATGTCAGATGTCTAACCTTTTCAGATATGTCTTTGGTGTTTGCAGACTTCAATGTAAAATACTCACCTTCCAGGATTTCCAGAGGATTATGTGCACGTAACGAAGACTTCACAAGGAAAGAAATCAAGGAGGTTAATAATAAGTCTGAATGTTCCAACGCAAGAAAGAATTAAGCATGTCAGAATATCTCCATCAATGCATTCCCACGGATTTAGAAGGGCCTCGAAGGGAAATAAATTTCAAAAAAGTTGACATTTCACTACTACAAAAAGTGAAAAAGACGACCAGAAAACAACGACGGTCCAAGTGAAAACCGTCGTGGTTTTTAAAAAGACGACGGTTCTAAAAACACCGTCGTGTTATACCACCTTAGACAACTAAAAAATGGAGATTCAAATGGCTGTTCAAAAACAACGACGTACCTAATTAAACAACCGACGTCTATTTGAAACAGATTTCAGCAGTGTAAAATCAAAGCCAACAAAGAACGGCAGAAGTTATGAATCGACCGACGTAGAAAGTAAAGACGACGATTTCAATAAAAGCCGCCGTTTTTACTCATAAAATAACACGACGAGGTTTTCGTATAAGACGCCGTATAATTACAAACAAATCCACGGCTTTAAAATACAAAATATCGCCGTATTAAAATAATTTACAACGACGGAAAATATAAATATATCGACGTCATTCTCGTATAGTTCTACGACGTTATCTTTAAATATTTAACGTCGTATTTATTCATTTTATACGTCGTAACTTTAATTTAAACCGTCGTCTTAATAAGAATTTTTGTTTACAATTTTTTTCTTTGATTTTCTTATCCTACGCCGGTAGATCTACTTAATGACAAGAATTGAAATAACCACGACGGTTTATATAGAAAACCGCCGACATAATCAGATTTTTCTGGGATCCCAAGGGTTACGAAATCTTACCAGACGGAACTCTGTTCCACATCATAATCTTAACAGATGACACAGATTTGAAATCAGAGAGACAATTATTTCGAAGTTGATAAAATCCACGTCGGTTGTATTAAACTTAACGACGTTTAACAAAATAATCTACGCCGGTAATTATAAATCTACCTTAATATAAACGACGAGAAAAGCATTGACAATGTCTTCATCATATCTCCCAGCAACTACTGATTCGATTGCTCATGCTTTAGAGGCCATCTGAAGCCATTTCTATTCTTTATCGCATTCTTGAAACCCATCTTCTTCTTCTGAAGCTCTACGGATAAAGGAAGAGGCTATCACAAATCTGACGGATCTTCTTAGTAAAGAAAATCAAGCAGAGGATCAGGCACATCTGATCTTCAGATTTCCCTGGGAAGCGAACTTTCCTTCGACAGCGAGTGGAGGCCAGGCTTGCATCTCTTTTGATGGAAAGCAAGGAGTATTAAGAAGCACTAAGTGTCCTATCAGGCTTGATCAAGAAGTGAGAAGGCTAGTTGACAAGCTTCTTCTTGTGGACATAGATTTGATGCGAGTAAGCTCAATTTCTCTTTGAGAAAGACATCCAAATTATTGTCTTTGAGATGTGAGAGACAATGTCTCTGAGAGAGGAAGAACTTGGAACCCTAAATTTTAACCGCGAAAATGAATGAAAGCGACAAATTTATAGAATAAATTTTTAAAATCAACGGCGGTCCGAACCAAAAACCGCCGTTTAAATTGTACAATCAACGTCGCTCAACAAATATATTACGTCGTTTTAGTCTTACTTAAGACGACTAAAAACGACGACATAAAAACAAAAACAGTCGTTGTTTTTATATTCTTATTTTATTTAAATCTGTCATCCAAAAAAGAAACTTTACATATTCCTGAATATTAATTTCATTCATTTTAAATTTCCTCGGGAAAAAAAACTCTATTTATAACGCACTGTAATTGAAAAATAAACTGAAAAGTCACGGGAAAATAACCTGCCGCATTATTTTTTTGAAATGGTTTTATATGTAAGCAACTTTTCGTCTACTTGAAAACAACGTCGGTTATATTAAACCTAACGACGTTAAATTGCGTCGTTTTAGTTAACTACGTCGTTTTAGTTAAAGTGCGTCGCAAAACAAAAATTGCGTCGTTTTAGTTAAAAACGACGTAGTTATATGTAACCGCCGTATTATTTTTTTGAAATCGCTTTATATATTAGCAACTTTTCGACTTACACATGCACAGTTTCCAAACCCGATTAAAAATTTCAATCTACAAGAGAAAACTTTTCGTCTTTTTTCCTGTCAGAGCACCGTCAGAGTATCTCATCGCCTTCCTCTCGTCTTCTTCGTCGTCTCTGAACGCAAAAGATCGATCTTTTTCCTCTTGCTTTCATCGCACGCAAAAGGTAAGCTTTCATTTTCACTATTTTGGTTACTGTTTTGCATGCTCATACGCTTTTTGTTTGAAAAATCTTTTTACCTTTTTTCTGGCCAAAATCATTTTACTTCTTTCCAAGTTTGATAAAATATAAAGACAAAGAGGGAAAGTTTCCAACTTTGAAGACAACTACCTCAACTAAATAAGACGACGGTAGTTCTTATTTACGTGGTTAAATATGTAGACCACGACTGTTCGTCAGTCGTTCTACCGTCGTCTGAAAATTGACAAAGTTGTTTTTAAAATAAAGTCTTTTTTTATTTGTTTGTTTAATTGCAGGTTTGATTTCTCTGAACAATGGTTTTTGTTTTTCCCTTATTTGATAAAATATAAAGAAAAAGAAACTAGTGTTGGTATCTAAAAAGACGACAGTCTGTCTTATTGTTTTACGTCGTGTGAATGTTAATACCACGACGGTTTATTACTATTTACGTCGCATGAAATCAATACCACGACGTTATATTAATAATGTTTTTACCACGACGGTGTATTACTATTGAAATTAGGGTTGGTATCTAATATAGACGACGGTATATCTATTGCTTTACGTCGTGTGAATGTTAATACCACGACGGTGTATTACTATTTACGTCGTGTGAACATAAATACCACGACGTTATATAAATAATGGTTTTAAACATTTATTACGCCTGAGATTATTTCATTGCGTCGTTTAAAATCATATCATACGTCGTATTTTATTAATAACCGTCGTTTTTGTTCTTAATCTTTTCCTGAAATATTTTCACTTGCAGTTTTGTCAGTTAAAATGGTTTCTCAACAACAAACTAAAGATTCTGGCTCCAAGAAGCTTGGAATTGTAGCTCCTCAAGACAAGTCTTCGAAGGAGATGAAGTCTTCAAAGAAGATGAAGTTTGCTTCATCATCTGCTGAGACAGAACAAACAAGCCAGACAACAATCTCTGATGATTCAAAGACTGGTCGAGGTATGAGCACAATGCCTCGTGTTGTGAAGAGAAAGCTTCAGAAAGTGAGGCCAATTGTTGAGTACAATAAAATGGGGAAAGGTATTGGCCAAGCACATATTGAAATGCAGTCGTACATTGGTGTCTTGGCTCGCGCCAGAGTTCCCCTTGTGGACAAGAAATGGTCCCAAATCCCCAAGGATGTTAAGGAGCAGATATGGGAGGCAGTTGACAGTTGACATGGCTTTTGTCGTAGGTCAGGGGGGCAAGAAATCTGTTTTAGCTTCAGCTGCCAAGAAATGGAAGGATTTCAAGTCTACACTAACTAGGCATTATATCCTTCCATACACCAATGACAAGGAGAAATTAAGCCATCCCCCCGAAACTTATAAATTCATAGAGAAAGCACAGTGGGATGCCTTTGT